>NC_025993.2:140624092-140668727 GCF_000442705.2 Elaeis guineensis
AAGAGAATGGTCAGGGTAAGGAATGGGTTAGAGGAGAAGAAGAAAGGATAAGAAGGAGAAGAGGATGGGGAGGAAGAAGAAGAGAAAAAATAGATTATCGACGGAAAGGGGTGGAGGTGGAAGGGACCGTTGTGAAGGGGATGGCTTATAGACTGTTTGGAAGAAAAGAAGAATGAGGAGGTGAAATAGATGAGAAAGAAAAGAGGTAGAGAGCCATCATGAAGGAAGAGAAATGAGTGAGGAGCTGATAATGCAGAGAAAAATTTTTTTATCGATGAGAAGTTACAGATTTAGAGGGAGCCATCTCAAGAGATAGGGCTCATGGATTGGTTTAGAAGAAAAAAAAGAATAAAAAAAAGAGAGGAGAGAGAGGCCACCAGCAAGGAATAGGGTGAAGGAAGAGGAAGGGGAGGAGTAGAGATGGAGAGAAGAAAATGAAGAAGCAAAAATAGACGAAGATGAAGAAGGCAAAAATAGACAAAGATGGAGGATGCCGCCAAAAAAGGGATAGTTTTGGGTGGTTTGGAAAAAAGATGAGAAAAGAAGTGCATGGAAAAAAGGTAAGGAGAAAATGGAGGAGGAAAATGGGTAGAGAAAGTGGAGAAGAAAGAAGAGGTGGAGAATGGGTGAAGAAAGGGGAGGAGAAGAAAGAGGAGGAAGAAAGAGGAGGAAGAGGAGAAATGGATGAGAAAGAAGAGGACGAGAAAGAAGAGGAGGAAAGAAGAGGGAGAAAGAGAGACACTAGTCATGGTGGAGAGGATCAATTGGAGAGGAGGGAGGAGGGAGGAGAAGAAGATTGATATTTTTATAATTCTAAAAAAATTATTAACGGAGATAAATGGTTGGACATATTGGAACATATCAATAACTAAAAAAGTTAATTTGACTTTTTTAAGTACATAAGTGTAAGTGAATTGAGCTAAAGTTGAGGAAGTGTTCCTGTAATTTATTATTTTTTTGTTATCCATTATTAAAATAAATTTTGATACTATCGTACAAGATTCTCATGCTGTTATTGGTTTGTTCTCTTGATCGACCTATAATAAGTAAACTGATTCAGGTTGTGGGGAAGTTGATACTATATATACCTGTGTCATTAGTTAAATTGATTGTTGCTTGTATGGGCCTTAAGGTGGCTATTCTTGAGTTTTAGATAGATCGATTTTGACTTGAAGGGGACTCTATGACTGTGATACATTGGTTAACAAATTCTATTTCATCTTATACATCTTATTCCCCTTTGTTTTTTGATATTCAACTGTGGCTTATATCTTATCCACTCTCCAAAGTTTCTCATATGAGGAGTGAAGGCAACCAAGCGACAGATTTCTGGCTCATCTTACTTTAACTGGGGACGTGTATTTTCTTCAAGTGATGGCTTACATTCTGTATTAAGTGCCAAGCTTGTGGATTGATTGTGCCAGTTTAGACTATCTCAAAAAAGACTGATAGTTTGTTTATAGTGGACATTCTTCGAATCCATAGTCTTATGTCTATGTATTACCAGTGGGGTTTGGAAACTACTTTTTATTTGTCAATGCTTAGTTTTTCGTAGTTTAACTTCAACTAGTCATTGCAGCAGGTTCAGCTAATGCTGCTTTTTTGCAACTTCTACTTTTAGTCTAATGGGGTGCCATTCAAACTTGCTGGGCTGGTGACATGTTTTATATTTTTCTTCTTGTGTTATTATCTCCTCGACAGGGCTCATTCTATAATGGCATTCTGCTTCTCATCATGATTAGCTATATGGATTTTTGGCTTTCTTTTTTATTCATTAATCATACAGGTGCTGTTATGAAGGAGTATTGGCTTCTCATCTATAGTTTTGGATGCCATGTTTGGTACTTTTGATTATCAGTTCTGTGGTGGCCTATGCTTCTTTTTTCAGTTCATTATCTTTGGATTTCATGGCTCAAGCGCTGGTTCTTGTTATGTCTGTGTTATGTAGTTTTAGGTGGATTCTAACATCTTCTAGCTAGATATGTTCAGCTTTCTTATGCTTTATTTATCTATTAGTTAGATTATCTTTAAATGTCTTTTTGGATCAAATTATATATTTTTCTTCTATAGCTTGTCCTTTATTGGTCTGCATACTATTGTAACTTTTGTCATATATCATCAATAAAATTTCCTCTAATGAGGAGTTCATGTGAAGATGTCCAACTTGGATAAGGGTTGAGCAAGGGATTTGGTGAGCACTTCTAAGGGAGGAAAATCGGTTGAGATGGATCTCCATTGGCTGTCTTTGGAAAGGGCTTTCTCATCAGAGGTGTCCAAGAGGTCAGATTCATTTGTGACAACGGTGACGATCTCATCTTTATGAAGTTCTCGAAAGAATGGCTCAAAGGATATGGAAGTAGAAAAATCTTGGTCCTAGGTGGTCCAAGGTGCCCACGCTTCTGATGGGAGACCTCAAAGGCTACTGAAGAAGAAATAGCAACATTTGAAATTAGATTCGTGAAAGATGTCATCTTCTTAGCAGAGAAGATCCAACATTCATCTAGCCATTGAAAAATAGTTCTTTTGGATAAGTTCTTGGAGAAGGGGTTCCCGGTAGACTTTGTTCTGAAATGCATAATTGATGGAACATGAAGGGAGACCTTCATGTCTCTACACTCTCAAGAGGGGTTATTGCTCTTTGATTTTCCCTTAGAGAAAGTAAAGAATTGAGTTTTGGAAAAGGGGCCACGGTCCTTTATGGGACAATTGTTAGCCCTTGAAAGCTAGAACCTGAATTTTTGGATGAGCAAGGATGTAATCAGACAAGCTAGAGTCTGGATCTGTCCTCTCAATCTATCATTACAATTTTGGAGAAGGAGAAGATTATGAAGATAATATCACTAGTTGGGACTCCATTACTCTAGATAAGTAGACAGGGTCCTCAGTGAGATTGGGATTTATAATAGTATATGTGCTTATCGACACCACTAAACCATACGTCCGAGACCCAGGTAAGGATAGATGATAATATCCTATGGTAGCAATTTATTTATAAAGAACTATCAAAGATGTGCTACACTTGTGGGTGATGGTATGCACAACTAAAGAGGGAGAATGTCAGGCAATCAAAATTACAAATGCTAAACCAGTTTATGGACTCTATATCCAGGCATCTAGGGTTTCGATTTTTAACATTCAAACTTTAACAAATGGGAGACCCATAACTCATCACCTTCGACTAGCTAATGATCAGGTGGATAGACAAATCTAGAGGGGGACTCTATCAAGTTTCCATACAAAATGCACCCTAATACAAATGCTCCATCTCAAGAGACTTCAGGATCGAAGTTCGCCCCTTGGAGAAGGACAACATGGAGAAAGATACGGTTACATAGATCAACATCCTTGTATTAGAAGGCTCCACGTGAAAGGAAGGCCTTAACACAATCGATGCTTCAAGTCCTTCCCCTCAATAAAAGGTTCTCATGGTGTACACTTAAAAAGTTGTCCGGAGATCGGTTTGAAGGGTCTACATGCTTTGAGGCCAAATTTGCAGAAGGGTTGGAGCTTGTAGTGTCCACTAATGCTATTGGTAGTATTTCATCTCATGCATTTTTGCTCAAAAAGTCAAATCTATACTCCATCAAGCTAACAACCCAAGGTGAGAAGTTTTTGCCTCTTTATTGCAACTCCCTTTGGGGGTTTGGTAAGTTGTGGCTGATGTTGAGTCAGGTTACAAGTCTATGGTGGTTGAATTGGATGCCCAATCTCTGGCTTCATCATTATCATGAAAATTATAGCATGAAATCGTTAGGTTGCTGCTAAATCCTTCTTTATTAACCATACTAGATCCATGATTCGTTAATATAGTCTATCTATATGCTATTTTCTAGAAACTAGACTATCTATAAAGACTATGAATAAAGTCAATAGAGTCATGTGCCCTACATGAGAGTCATATATGGTCCTAGCAATTGGACTTTTTGTGGGATTGATTGTTTATTAGTATAAGGATGTTGGTAATATATCCTTTGTTCACTCTAATAGATAGTCTTTGATATCAGCGCTCCTCATCTTAGGCCAGCATGGATCATCGGAGTAGTGTATGTCAGTACTTATGAAATTGGAAGCCAAAGTTTTTGGATGAAAACTGCTTCCGTCATGTCTTTGGGTCTTCCCTTCCTCCTTATTGATGACTTCAATTGTATCAATTCACTAGATAACAAAAAAAGAGAAATCAAAGAGTTTCGTATGTTTCGACAAACTGGTCTTATAAACCTAAGATTTCATGGACCTAAATATACTTGGCATAATAGTAGATTGGGCCTGCTTTAGGTATAGGAAAGGCTAGATAGAGCTTTTGTTTCAATGCATGGATTGATCTATATCCTAAAATTAGTGTATCTCATTTAACCAGATTTGCATTAGATCGCTGTCCTATATTTCTTTTACAGAGAAGTGCCGTCAAAGGCTTTTCCCTTTAGATTCAAAAAGTTCTAATTATTATGTGAAGGTATTCAGAGAGTGGTTAAAAAAGCCTGGCAATTATAATGGCCATAATTCATCTTGGGTCAAGCTAACAAGGCTCCTTCACAATCCTAAACAAGCCCTGAAGCAGTGGAAGAATATGGGTAATTTATTTAAAAAGGGGTAGTAGCTTAATAAAGAAATATATTGATTGCAGTATTTAAAAGCATAGATGCAACGAGGTCTTTCTGAGCAACAACATCATAGCTTTTGCTCTTGTTAAGATCCTATCATAGGAATCTTTAAATGTAAGAAATCTTCTGGAGACAAAAGGTTAAAACCAATTGGCTAAGGAATGGTGATGCTAATACTAGATCCTTTCATAAATCCACTATTAAGGTGAAGACGTAATCAAATTACTAGACTCAAAATGAGTCAAGGAGTAGTGGTTGAAGACCAAAATCAAATTTTGCAAATGCTTCTAGAGCACTTTCGTCAAAGATGGGTTGGAGAGTTGGTACAATAGAAATTTGAGGTCCCTATTGTTTCACGGAGATGAGTAAAATCTAGCACTGACAAGTGATGTAGAGGAAGATAAAATTATTGATGATATCTAGAGTATGCACTTGGACAAGGCCCCGGAGCTAGATATGTTTTCTGATTTTTTTTTTTATGAATTCTAGCATATTATTAGATTTGATGTTGTGCAGGCTATTTAATTCTTCTTTAGAACAGTCAAATGCCTGATGATTGGAAAAGAACCCATATAATCCTTATACTGAAGAAACACAATTCCAAAAATATAGAGGATTTCAGACCTATCAGCCTATGTAATGCTGCCTATAAAATTATGGCTAAAATTCTAGTTAATAGACTAAAACCTATTCTAGCTAATCTAATCCCTCTTGAGTATGGGGCCTTTATTTAATGGTGGCATGTCACCGATCCAATTCTTTTGAGTTAGGAGCTTATAATGCAATCATAAATAGAGCTCCCTCTTTTTAAAGCCTGATGATGCTTCAATTGGATACGGAAAAAGCTTATAATCATGTCCACTGGTCTTACCTTTTCCCATGTTCTGACCCAATTTGGGTTTTACACCAAATTCATTCAACTAATAAAAGAGATCATGTGCACATCCACCTATGCCTTGCTGATTAATGGGGAGTCTTCACCTTGATTTTCCCCTACTCATGATCTCAAGATGCCCTCTCTCTCCATACTTGTTTATAATATGCTCTAAAGTCTTCTTGTGATTTCATCATTATGTTGTCCATTAGCAATTACTGAAGACTAATCATCCGGCCCATACTGGACCATCAATTTCACAAATTTTCTTTGCAGAGATGATTGTCTCTTGATCACCAGAGAAACATTCAAGGATATCATATGCTTATTCTCTCTTATTGATGCCTAATGTTCTCTATCAGGATAAGCTATTATAATGTAAATAAATCATATATAACTTTCAGTCCATCAAGTTCCGGTGTTATTAAATCCCAAATCAGGATCTTCTTTCAAATGTCAGAGTAGAGGAATTTGAAAATATCTTGCAGTACCTCTATCAGCTATGCAATTACTTTCTTCGGATTTCAAATTTCTAATGGAAAAAGTGATGATCAGAATTGAGGATTGGAAGTGGAAGGCTCTGTCCTTTGTAGGACGAGCAACTCTTGTCCAGTCTGTACTGTCATTGTTTCTGATATATTGTATATCATTGATTTCGGTGCCTTTTGGAGTTCTTGGAAAGCTAGAGAAGAAATTCTTATATGGGGACATGCCTCAAATCAAAGGGGGTTGCACTTTATATCATAGGATTGGGTTTGTATGCCTAAAAGTCATGGGAGAGCTTGGGTTAGTCAACTTAGCCACAAGGCGAAAAGCTTTTCATTGTAATCTTGCTGCCCAAGTGATTCTCAATCCAAATTCCTGATGGGTTGAGCTAGTGCATACTAAATATAAGTTCTCAAGTGATTGGTATAATTATCAAAGGCCACGAAATTGCTCTCCCATGTAAAGGAAGATCTATGAATGCGGATCATTGGTTCAATCTCATTTTATTTGGGCTGTAGGGACTAGCTACAGCATAAATGTTTGGAAGGACCTTTGGTTATCAATTACTCCTCTATTAGTATGGCCTACTCCTTTGAATGTGAATGAGTGTAACCGGGACATCCTTGTGTAGGACCTCACAGACTAGGATCATAGCTGGAACTAGATTTTAGTAATGTCCCTAGTTCCTGCTGAAGTAATGAACCAGATCTGATGCATTCCCCTAGTGCAAGGAAACTGGTTTGATCAGCCATGCTGGGCCCCAACCGACTCCATCATATCTCTACCAAAGAAATGTATGAGCTGGTCATGCCTAATGTGCGGGCTGAAACTCTTCATGATTTTAACTGGAAGCTAAACGTCCCCATGAGGATGAAGACCTTTTAGTGCAGACTACCGTAGGACAAGATGCCAATTAAAAAACTCTTGCACAGATGAGGAATCATAAACAAGAATTCAGCATATTCTGATCTTTGTGTTTCTATGGCTGAAGACTGAACATGCGATACTCTTATGTTCCTTTGCTTCTACTTGCTGAACCCAATTGCGACACATCGGAAGCCATGGCCTTTGTCCTACATCATTGCAAGATCTATTCCAGTATGTCTTAAATAGCTAAATTATGGATGCAGATAGAGGCCTGGTTGCTTGTGTTGCATGGGCATTATGGATGGATTCTGGATGGCCCACAAAGATAGAATTTTTAATCAACTTTCCTTGAACCCAAACCAGTTGGTCAGAAAGGCTTCATGTTTTGTGAAGGCTTATGCCTGGCAGCACATTAACAGGGATACATTGAGGCACTGGGGCAATGTTGAATCTTCTCCTTTTAATCCTAACAATGTTTTAGTATCACGGCTGCCCCCACCCTTTGGAGTCCTTAAGATTAATTTCGATGCTGCTGTTACAGGATCCAAAAGTGGTGGCTGCTTATATCATCCGGGATCACACTCAGGTTATTGGAGCTGGGAGTAACCAAATGACTCTATCTTCAGTTCCCCAAGTAGAACTTACAGTAGCCTGCCTTGAGATTTATATTGCTATTTTCATGAGTTGCAGGTATTCAATTATGGGTCGAAGGGGACTCTCTCATTGTGATTAAATGGATTAATAATCCTTCTCTATGCAGTTCCCATTATTTCCCACCTCTTAATGATATTTGGCACCGGAGGGCATCCATCCATAGATTGATTATGTCTCGTGTTTACAAAGAAGCCAATCAAGTGGCGGATTGGTTATTGTTGGGTATAAAAATACCCCCCAACCGAAGTTCGGGCTAGGAGTGACCCTCCAAGGATTCTACCGACGTCCGACCTTCAACGACATCTTTCCGAACTTCTCCGACGGTCGAGCCTCCGCAACATTCCCAAATTCTGCTGACGGATAAACCCCTACCAGTGTCAATCGGATTCTCCACGACGGACGGACTCCATCCAAGTTTCTACGGTAGTTGACCACCTTCTAGACTTCGTCCGGACTCCTACGGGAGCCGGACCTCTTCCCCGAACTCCAACTGTAGGTAGACATCGTCCGGGCTCCTACGGGAGCCGGATCTCTTCCCCGAACTCCAACTGCAGGTAGACTTCGTCCGGACTCCTACGGGAGCCAGACCCCTTCCCCGAACTCCAACTGCAGGTAGACTTCGTCCGGACTCCTACGGGAGCCGGACCTCTTCCCCGAACTCCAACTGCAGGTAGACTTCGTCCGGGCTCCTACGGGAGCCGGACTTCTTCCCTGAACTCCTGTTGCAGGTAGACCTCACCCGAACTCCTACAAGGGCCGGACTCCGAGCTTCTACTGCAAGCGACCTACTCCGAGCTTCTGCTACAAATGATCAACTTCAGATTTCTACCACGAGCGGTCCGTGCCGGATTCCCACTGTAAGCCTTCACCCGAGCTTCCATTGTGGACGAATTTCTTTCGGATTTCTATTGCAGACAGGCCTCGGCCGAGATTCCTCGACGAATGATCCCCATCCGGGCTTCTACGGAGATCGAACTCCGACCGAACTTCTATAGCGGATAAATTTCGGGCTCACGAAATCCAGCAGCTGGACCCCTCCAGCGGATGAACCTCTCCAGTGCCATCCGACATCCGTCGCCGGTCGACCCTCTGCCGAATTCTGCACGAAACCAGACTGCGTCTGCGGAAAGCCTCTGACCGAGCTCCTACGGCAAGTGGCCCTCGCCTGCAGCCTCAACGTCCAAGGCACCCAATGGTAGAAGGCTCGCCAGCAACATCCGAGCTCCTCTCAGATGGATAGCTACCTCTCTCCATCAGGCACCTCAACCGAGCTTCGGCCGACAAGCCTGGACCCCCTGGCAGGCCACAGTAACGGCCACGACTCTGCTCCACTTCCTGCGACGGATACCGCACGGCTCCATCACTCCCTGACAGGCCACAGTAATGGCCACGACTCTGCTCCACTTCCTGCGACGGATACCGCGCGGCTCCTCCACTCTCTGGCAAGTCGCGACAACGGACGCCGCTCCACTCCCTGCAACAGACTCTACGTGGCAGGCCACGGTGATGGCCACGATTCCACTCCACTACTCTTCGTAACAAACTCCTCCTGGCCCCGAACGGCCCGCTGCCAAATGGTTACAAATGTTGCTATCAGTCTATTGCACCCTCCGTCTATAAAAAGGAGAACCCAGATACGTTATTCTCTAAGCTCTAATTTCTATCTCAAAACTCTGCTAAAATTTCTGTTCGAGCACTCCTTCTTGTTGAGGCAGAGAACTGACTTGAGCGTCGGAGGGTCTTGCCGGAGCACCCCCAACTCCGATTTAGACTTCCCTTGCAGGTCTCGGCGGTGACCGCGGCTCCCTCGACTCCAGCTTCTCCGACGTCGGCGGATTTTTGCATCAATAGGATTGGCGTTAGAGGAAGGGCCTGTGTCTTCGCAGTACCCTTATTCTTAAAGGAGCGCTCAACGGGACCGCCTCCGGTCATCCTCTCCGACATCTTCTTCTCCTTCCTCTACCAGATCTTCACCTGATGCCTCCCCGCAAAGCATCCACCCGGCGATCTACGGCCTCAGCGGCCAGATCTCAGGCTCCGGCCTCACCTCCAGTTTTTCAGGCTCCTCCTCCTCCTCCGGCAACGGCGGTTGGCGCGGAGCAATTCGACTTGTTGGTTCAGTAGGTCAGAGGCCTCACTGAAGCGGTACAGGCCATGCAGCAGCAGCAATAGCCGTAGGCGTCGGTACGACTGGAGAGAAGTCGTCGGAACTCCAAAATCCAACAGTAGGACGGGTCACTTGGGCCAGTCGCCCCGTCTTTCCCGGAAAGACGAATCCGAGGGTGGAGAGCCCTCAGTCAGATCACGATTCTACTCCTGGAAGATCTCTACCTCCATTCTGCCAGAAAACTCTCGAGACCCGTAGTCGAGAGGATTTTCTGGATCGAAGGCTCCAGGAGATGAACCGTCGGATCGAAGAACTCCACCACGCTCCTCCCACTTATGGTGAGGACATTTGTACTGACCCTCCCTTCTCTCAAATGATCATGCAGGAACCGATCCCGCCAAACTTCAAGCTCCCTCAATTTGAAAGCTACGACGGGACTTCGGACCCAGTTGACCACTTGGAGGCCTTCCGGACAATGATGCTACTTCATGGCACGCCGGACGCCATCCTGTGTCGAGCTTTTCCATCCACCTTGAAGGGAGCGACGAGAAACTAGTACTCGGTGCTGAAGTCGGGTACCATCTTTTCTTCGATCAGATGAGCCACCAGTTTGCGGCTCATTTTGTTAGCGGCCGGCATCCCCGGAGGGGTTCGGAGTCCCTCATCAACATCAAGCAGAAGGAGGGGGAGTCCATTCGGGCTTACGTCAACCGTTTCAATGTCGCCGCATTGGAAGTCCGAAACTTGGACCAATCGGTCGCGATGGCCGCTTTGAAAGGTGGCCTTCAAAAGAACAACCTTCTATTCTCCCTGGAGAAGAAATATCCCAGAGATTTTGCTGATTTGCTGGCTCGGGCCGAAGGGTACGCCCGAGCAGAAGAAGCCTTCAAGATGAAGGATGAGGAGACCGCGAGAGAGCGGCAGGCGGGAGACCCGAGTAAGCCCGTAATTGAAAAAAGGCCGAAAGAAGCTCGACCGTATTCTCGAACTCCTCCCAGGCACAGGTGCGCCCAGACTCCTCCCCGAACGTGCAGGCAGAGAAGCCCGGAGCGCCGGGTTCGGCGGGGCTCTCCCCCAGGAAGATTCCGCAGCTATGCCCCCCTCAACGCATCAAAAATTCAGGTGCTAATGGAAGTCAGAGAGCAGCTCCTAAGGCCAGAAAGGATGCGCACACACCCCGGGAAGTGCAATCCTAACAAGTTCTGCCTCTACCATCGTGACCACGGCCATGACACAGAGGAATGCATTCAACTCTGAGACGAGATCGAGGAGCTCATCAGACGAGGTCGGCTCGACAGGTTCATTCGACGCCGGCCTAAGGGTAGAGAGGATCGGCCAAGGGCCCTGCCGCAACCTGAGCCACCGAGGAGGGAAGAGCAGCCCGGAGATCGACCACCAATTGGGATAATCAACTCCATCTCCGGAGGACCTTGACGGGGAGCAGACCTTCTACAGCCCTGAGATTTGAAAAACCTGTAAATGTATTGCGAATGACTTTGCTTTAAATCAAGATTCCTTTCAGATTTGCACATCTTCCCCTTTTGGCATGGACTTGTAATGACAGGGGATAACCCCTTCAGACAACGAAAACAACACCTAATATGGGTGAAATCGAAGGCCCGATTATTTTTAGACCGGATGGGGGAGAGGCCCTACAGCGCCCATACGCGCCCCCACAGCCATGTTAGGGACAGGAGGAGAACCTCACCCTAACATGAGCAAGGTCGAAGGCCCGATTATTTTTAGACTGGATGGGGGGAGGGCCCTACAGCGCCCATATGCGCCCCCACAGTCCTGTTAGGGACAGGAGGAGAACCTCGCCCTAACATGAGCAAAATCGAAGGCCCGATTATTCTGAGATCGGATGGGGGGATTGGCCCTACAACCCATATGTGCCCCCACAGTCCTGTTAGGGACATGAGGAGAACCTCGCCCTAACATGAGCAAGGTCGAAGGCCCGGTTATTTTTAGACCGGATGGGGGAAGAGGCCCTACAGCGCCCATATGCGCCCCCACAGCCCTGTTAGGGACAGGAGGAGAACTCGTCCTAACAAGAGAAGGTCGAAGGCCCGATTATTTTTAGACTGGATGGGGGAGAGGCCCTACAGCGCCCATATGCGCCCCCACAGAACTGTTAGGGACAGGAGGAGAACCTCGCCCTAACATGAGCAAAATCGAAGGCCCGATTATTCTGAGATCGGATGGGGAGAGAGGCCCTGCAATGCCCATATGTGCCCCCACAGCCCTATTAGGAGCAGAGGAAGAACCTCATCCTAATCTGAGCTGAGATCGATTGCATCAGAAGTAGGGGAAGAACATCGTCCTAGCGCCAACTAAGGTCCGATCATTCAAAACCAGATAAGAAAAGGGGAACCTTCTCAGTGGCCCCTTCGTGCTCCCACGACCCCACTAAGAGCAGAGGAAAAACCCTCACTTGAAAAAGAAAAAGAAAAAAGGGAAGGGGGTTAAAAAGAAAGCGACGAACTACGTCAGCGACGAATGAAAAACAAATTACATCAAAGATACAGGAAACTTCGTCTCAGCGAGGATTGGGATTCTTATCAAAATCTCCGATCTCCAAGAGAGCTCTTAACACAGGCCAAGGATAAGACGGCTACCTCAGGACGACGAGAAGCTTAGACCTCCGAGCTCGAACTCTGAAAGGAGGCGTCAAACCCGAGTGGCCCCGGACAAATCTGCAGCCATGAACAAAAGGACGGGTCAACGCGACGACAATCGGGTACCTCCGAACGACATCGATATCGAGCAAGGTAAAAGCGAAAGGAGCTCGACAAACAACAATTCAACATGTGAGTAAAAGAGGTAACGAAAAATTTCCTTCTCATGTCATTAATTAAGTATACATTACAGAGCCCTTGAGGCTGGAGAAGAAAGATGACAAGAAAAGCAAGCTGATGCGGCGACGACCAAGAACCTCCAGACGACATCGACATCGAAAAAAAAAAATAAACACAAAAACAAACAAACAAACGGCAAAAGAAGACACATAGAAGGACGAAAGGCAAAAAGAGCCCTAAGGGGGTCCGGCTTCCTCCGACTTTGAACTTTCGGCTTCGACCCTCATCAGGGAGTACCTTAAGCTCTCGACTTCTTCCAATTCTTTCTCCCTCATTAGCATCTCCACGTACCTCCGATGAAGCCGCTGGCTTTCATTCTCCATCTCTCGGTGCCTCTTTCTCAGGACCTCGGATTCTGCCTCCGCGTCTTTGACTGCCTGCTGCTCGTATACCAGCTGGATTTCAATTGCTGCAGCTCAGCCTTCCCTCCCCAAGGGCGATAGATAGCTCTTCTACGATTTCTCTCAGGGATTGGAGTTTGTCGGGATCCCGAACAGGAGCAAACTGAGCTCCTTCAGCTAGCTGCCTTTGAAGGCGGGCAACCTCGTCGGTCGCCATCCTGAGCTTCCCCCTGTAATCGTCCACCTGCTTGCACCAGCCGGCCCGGTATGCATTATAGTTTGCCTCGACGTCCTGAAGCTGTTACTGGAGGTCGGAGAACTTCTTCGACCATTCTTGGTCGCAGTTGGCCCGAGTCGAAAGCTAGGATGAGCTCCCTTCCAACTGGCTGATCTTCTCCTGTGCAGCTGACAGCTCCACTCTGAGAGAGCTGATTTTGGAAGCTTGAGCCCAAGACCGATCGCTGGCACGCTTCTTGTGTTCCTCTAGCTCCTTCTCGAAGTTCGCCTTCCTCCGACTGTACTCCATGATCCCCTTCACGTGGAGGTTTTGGAAGTAGGTGGCCTCCGCAGTGGCCTCAGAGTGGCTCTCCCTCAACCCACGAAGTTCATTCTCCATCTCCTTCGACCTTGTTGTTAAATGATGAACTTTCTTCCTCAGATGTTAGATCGTGGACTTCAGCGAAACTCCCTGTGGTAAGGGAAGCGCTTCGGCAGGACACTGCCATCGGGAGATAAAAGCGTCAAGGTGCGTCTCATTATAGAAAGAAAAGGAAAAGAGTGGAGAAGCCCTCCATAAGGAGAAACCCAATTTTATTGATTGAGTGTTTCTTAAAGACAAAAGGAAAAAGAAAAATTACAATAAAAGAAAAATACAAAGTCAAAGGTCTTAGACCTCTGAAATAGGAGTTGGGGAGCTCGGTGTTCTTGGAAGGGGAGCTGCGGTGGTAGCGGCAGTAGGAGAGGGCCCGGCTTCATCTTCAGATGCCTCATCCAAGAAGTTGAGGTCGAGCTCAAAAATTTTTGACCACCTTCTCTTGATAGAGCTCGAACCCTTTGATGAATGCTTCTTGGCCGAACTTGACGTTCAGGTCTTTCATCTCCGCAGAGGCCTTGAACTCCTCCACCACTAGGACCCTGGCCTCCGAGATCAGAACTGGAATCTGCTCCGTCAAATTTGCGACCTCGGCCTCCGCCTTCCTCACCATCTCCTCCGAGGCCTGCTTTTCTTTCTCAAGGGCCTCCTGGAGGTTGGCTACCTCGGCAGCCTTTTCTTTGAGGCGGGCAGTTTCGGCACGGCGACCCTCCTCCGCCTGGATGGCATCCCTCCTCGCCCGGTTAGTCGCCTCGATGTTGGCAAGGAGCTGGTGCCCGATCCGCAAGGGCGGCCAGGAGGTCAGAACGAAAGTTGAGAAGCTAATTAAGTAGAGGTGCGAGGGGAAGGAGGAAAGTGAATCTGTTTACCTCGAGGTAGGACCCTAAAGAGTCCCAAACCCGCTACTCGGGGTCGGCGCGAACGATCCTCTAGACGACTTCAGGCAGGATGCAGCCGTCGATCAGTCGCTTTATCAAGTCCCTGTCATTAAAGGAATTCTCCCCCGGCTCTTCTTCGGAATCGTGGGACTCTTCGACGGCGGCTCGATGGCTACTCGCCCTGCGGGCCACCATCTTCCTTCTCCTCCCCCTCTCAACCCCTGGCACCTCCTCGAAGCGGGCTCCCGAAGCGGGAACCTCAGCGGGAGAACTCCTTGAAGAGGCCGAGGAGCCGGAGGTTCGGCGTCTGAAGGAACGTCGACCGCGAGAGCCGCCTGGGCAGACGTGGCCGAGCTCGTTTCCTCCGTTCTGACCTTCTTTGCTGATCTGGAGGCCGCAGCGTCTTTCCTTTTGTGGACCCTGAGGCCCCTGGCAAGCATCCGTGCTGCTTCGGCGTCCATTCCTGAAAAAAAAAAAAGAAGGGGATCAGCAACAGGATGAAAAAGGAAGAGGCGACGCATAAAAAAAAAAAAGAGAAAAAGAGAAAGGGGAGAAGAAAAGGAGAAAAGAAGAAGAAGGGAAAGATAGAATACTCGCAGGATCCATGGGACTCAAGCCGATATTGAACAGAAACTGCTCCTTCAGAAAGTTGGGAAGGGAAGGAGTCGGATAACTAAGAAGCTTCCGGGTGGCCTGAAGGTCGTCCCCCCCAGGCTAGGAGCCCAACGGACAGAGTCCCTCAGGAAGCCCCAAGGGGCAATCCCAGCTTTAAGGTCGGACATTGGACGTAGAGGTACTTTCCCTTCCAGTTATGGATAGAAGAGGGAGCACCTTTCAGCAACCCCTTCTTGCTGAACTGGAGAAAGAAGTACCACCAGTCCTTCATCGAGGGGTGGCACTTGAAGGTGTAAAAATACCTAAACAAAGAAAGAGATGGCTGAACTTCGACTACGTGGCAAAGGGAGAGGAACCCTATCAAAAATCTAAAGAAATTCAGCGCGACTGAAGCTAAAGAAATGTCTAGAAAATAGAAAAGAGCAACGACGAAGGGCGGAAGTGGAAGTCGGAGGCCAGCACGGAAGGCCTCCTGGTACAGGCAGAAACGGCCAGGTGGGGGGGTGCTAGCCCGGTCGGCGGGACCAGAAAGCTCCAAATCATACTCTGGAGGAACTTCATACTGAACCTTCATCAGTAAAAGTTCATCTGGAGTCAGAGAATAGGGAATGACGTCCGACGCAAAAATCAAGCGAGCCCCAGCCCTAGATGTGGGTTCGTCTACAGTATGAGGGTTCTGGGAGACTGAGGTGGATGAACTCCTGGAACCATTAGAGGTGGAGGCGCCGAAAGACATTTCAAGCAAGGACCCCAAAAATCCCGAAGAAATCTAGCGAAATAAGAGCCGAAAGGCTCATGGGGGACCTAACAAGAGGAATGCGACAGAAGAAAAATGGGGGAGAAGGGGCATCTAGATGGCAAGAGAAGGAACGAAAGTTCCGAGACTAACCTAAGTCGCTCTGAAAGACGCAGAGGCGCAAGGATAGGGATGACTCGAAGAACACCTAGGGCCAAAGCGGACGCCAAGGAAGGTCAGAGCTCTCGAAGGGAAGGCGGCCGCCAACAGGACTCTCAGACGGAATGAGACTCCTAGAGGTGGAGAGGCGGGTTTAAATAGACCCCAGGATCCGGCGCTATAATGATCGCGGATCTCCCTAGGCCGACCCATGCTCGCCACGTGTCCCACTCGCCATAGCAGGCAGCTAAAAGCGGCGGACGGCTGACAAAGCCATTATTGTGCCATACTTGGGACAATACTCCAGCGAGAATTCCGAAAGGTCTTTTCAGATCGCCTCGATTTGAAAAGACTCCAGCATGCGCGCATTAAATGCCAAGATTTTCGAAGACGGTCGTGCGCGGGCTTCAAGGGAGCAACTTCAGCTGTGAAAATTTTTCTGTACTTCCTTCATTCAAAATTCAAACTCGGAAGTAGGGGAGATTGGTGTTGGGTATAAAATACCCTCCAGCCGAAGTTCGGGCCAGGAGTGACCCTCCAGGGATTCTATCGATGTCCGACCTTCGACGACATCTTTCCGAACTTCTCCGACGGTCGAGCCTCCACAACATTCCCAAGTTCTGCCGACGGATAAACCCCTACTAGTGTCAACCGGATTCTCCGCGACGGACGGACTCCATCCAAGTTTCTACGGTGGTTGACCACCTTCTAGATTTCGTTCGGACTCCTACAGGAGCCGGACCTCTTTCCCGAACTCCAACTGCAGGTAGACTTCGTCCGGGCTCCTACGAGAGCTGGACCTCTTCCCCAAACTCCAACTGCAGGTAGACTTCGTCCAGACTCCTACGGGAGCCAGACCCCCTTCTTCGAACTCCAACTGCAGGTAGACTTCGTCCGGACTCCTACGGGAGCCGGACCTCTTCTCTGAACTTCAACTGCAGGTAGACTTCGTCCGGGCTCCTACGGGAGCCGGACCTCTTTCCTGAACTCCTGTTGCAGGTAGACCTCACCCGAACTCCTACAAGGGTCAGACTCCGAGCTTCTACTGCAAGCGACCCACTCCGAGCTTCTGCTACAAACGATCTACTTCAGATTTCTACCACGAGCGGTCCGTGCCGGATTCCCACTGTAAGCCTTCACCCGAGCTTCCATTATGGACGAATTCCTTCCGGATTTCTATTGCAGACAGGCCTCGACCGAGATTCCTTGACAAATGATCCCCATCCGAGCTTCTACGGAGATCGAACTCCGATCGAACTTATATAGCGGACAAATTTCGGGCTTACGGAATCCAGCAGCTGGACCCCTCCAGCGGATGAACCTCTCCAGCGCCATCCGACATCCGCCGCCGGTCGACCCTTTGTCGAATTCTGTGTGAAATCGGACTGCATCTGCGGAAAGCCTCTGACCGAGCTCCTACGGCAAGTGGCCCTCGCCTGCAGCCTCAACGCCCAAGGCATCCAACGGTAGAAGGCTCGCCGGCAACATCCGAGCTCCTCTCAGATGGATAGCTACCTCTCTCCGCCAGGCACCTCAACCGAGCTTCGGCCGACAGGCCTGGACCCCCTGACAGGCCACAGTAACGGCCATGACTCTGCTCCACTTCCTACGACGGATACTGTGCGGCTCCATCACTCCCTGGCAGGCCACAGTAATGGCCACGACTCTGCTCCACTTCCTGCGATGGATACCGCGTGGCTCCATCACTCCCTGGCAGGCCACAGTAATGGCCACGACTCTGCTCCACCTGCGACGGATACCGTGCGGCTCCTCCACTCTCTGGCAAGTCGCGACAACGGACGTCGCTCCACTCCCCGCAACAGACTCTACGTGGCAGGCCACGATGATGGCCACGATTCCACTCCACTACTCTTCGTAACAAACTCCTCCTGGCCCCGAACGGCCCGCTGCCAGACGATTACAAACGTTGCTATCAGTCTATTGCACCCTCCGCCTATAAAAATGGGACCCCAGATACGTTATTCTCTAAGCTCTAATTTCTATCTCAAAACTCTGCTAAAATTTCCATTCGAGCACTCCATTCTTGTTGAGGCAGAGAACTAACTTGAGCGTCGGAGGGTCTTGCCGGAGCACCCCCAACTCCGGTTTAGACTTCCCTTGCAGGTCCCGGCGGTGACTGCGGCTCCCTCGACTCCAGCTTCTCCGACGCTGGTGAATTTTTGCATCAACAGTTATCAAAAGGCAACCTTAATTGTAGAAATTAACTTTAATTATAATGACATTATGCCTGTTGCCTTGTCTAATATTGTGATGGTTGATTTTAGGAATGTGCAATTTCTTAGGAAAAGATAATGGGCTCTATAGTTGACAACTACGTACTTATGACTTCGCATAGCTTTGGTTTCTTTGTCAAAAAGCAGGGGAGACTTGTGCGGGAAAACGGTGTACCGAGATGGCTGTTCCAAAAGAGAGGGTGGCATCTTGAAGTCTACTTTGATGTGTGTAGATCCTGCGACATTCTTACGAGATACCTCTGCTCTTGCTGTCATTATGTCTCACTGCTTCAATTTGCCTATTTATATCAAGTCTTATTTTCATGAGTGCTATTGGCAGAAACTGCATTAAAGATGATGCATATGGTTCCATCAGGACAGAGGCTTTACCTTCAATCGATCTTGTACTCTTTGTACTAAAAAAAAAAATCCATCGTATATTCTCAAAATGTTGAAAGCATGGAAATACGGATGATCAACCAGGTGCGGCATTCTCAGATTTCGGGTTCTGTAGCTAAGAAGATGGGGTGTTTAGTTCTAAATGCCTTGGGAGGGCCTGTCCGCAGATTTGGCACTTCGTTGCATGATGTGCCGGACTTGGTACACTACATTACCTATACATATTCCCAGTCCCAGGTGATAAGCTATAGGGTCTTTATCCTAGATATGTTAGTACCTTTTGCTTGGCAGTTGGTTGTATTGTGGTGGGATTTTTTATCTTGTAATCTATCCTCATATTAATGAAGCCGGTACCTCCTATTTCTACCAGAAAAAAAGTTCTCTCATGGAGTCAACCAAAAAGGCTTCTTTTAGAGGAGTGATCTTATAAACATTGGAATTGTAGAGAGTGATGTTTCCCTGCCACATTAATAAACAAAAAATCCCCTGGTGCATGCACGAGAGGAAATTGTTGCTGTGCCTCTCCAATCAGATAATACGGCGAGAGTGGCTGAACCGAATGGTGTTGGTTCCATCGAGCTCGTGTAGCTGGTCTACGATCGGAGCACTATAAACCTATAAGGAAAGTCCAGGAATATTGGAAAAGATGGTGGGGGTTTTCTGATGGGAAACCCTTTGACGGTTGAGTCCTTATTGATCAAAGAAGAAAAATAGTAGAAAAAGATGGAGTTAGAGAGAACAGAGTCCAGAATCCTTCCTGTGTATCCAAAGGAGGAGAGCGCATCTCCTCATTTTTTTTTCCTCTTTCTTCCCTTTTTTCCTCTAGCTTTCTCCTTTTTTGTTTGAGGAGGTCTACCAGACGGTTGGCATCCAATGGAGTTGAGGTAGTGGCTATTAGAGCCAGGATGGTAGGCATCAGAGGTGGTCGCACAGTCCGTCGCCTTCGTTCGACAGAGCAGTACGTGTTGGTAGGCTATTGTAGAGCCTATCGCCCACAAGACTCGTGCATCGAAAGTCCTGAAGAATATCTGACCTAGCGAACAATTTGTAGGGAGCTGAAGTAGAAAGGAATAGGATCCACGAGGCATTATCGAATGGTCCTAGTCAGGTTGCCAACCTATTGCAAGTGGTTGGCTTGGTGCCGACGTCTGTGGTGCCGTACCGATTGCATGATGTTGCTTGATCACATATCTTGGTTGCCCATGTCATGATGTTGGACGTCTGCCATATCTACAGAAGTGGACATGTCATCAAGTGGACGAAATATGATTTAACACTTGCCCCCTCACTTACCAGTTTGAATTGTTCGGACTAGGAAGTAGACCATTTGATCGGGCCGTGAGGTCACATGTCGGAATCAACTTTTCTGTCGTTTGAACCTTTGACAGTGCTGCTAGGATGGTTGGATGCTTCTTCGGGCATTGTCTGGCTCAGAGAAAACATGATGAATTTAGAGACATACACCGAAGATCTGCACCAGATGGTTGTCGAGATAGTTCATCAGTTGGCATTGACGGTTATCGAGCACCCCTAGGCTCGACCACCATTCATCACCCGAAGCAGCATGATCTCTAACATTGGGCCATCATGTCTAGTGAGGGTGTTGTTAGATGTATGCTCTAAAAGCCAATTGTTAGATGGCATATATTATAATTTCAGGACATAATATTATACTTATAAATTTTTTATTAATAAAATAGATAATTTTTATTCTAATTATATTTTATATGTATCTATGATTCGTCCAAGAGATTAATAGATGATGATATATATTCTCAAAGTGTTAAAAATTTAGGATATATATTCTTGATGGTTAATTCCTAAAAGCTCTCGATCAAGAGATCATCATGGAGGATGGTGATCGATCTAATTAAATCGATGTATGGATCGCTTTCCTTCCAGACAGATGAGTCTTGAGTCTGCAGTGTGTAGATACTAGAACGAGCATGTAGGTAGTTGTTAGAAAATAATTTGCACTGAACGTGACTAATATGAGAAACCACTTGGATATCTAATCACTCATCAGTGGTTTACTTGATGCTATAGTAGTGTGAGTGGTCTTTTAACCTGTGGTGCCTGGACTATTCGTAGTGAGGCTACTATAGTTTGACTACACATATACTTGATCTCCTAACCATTTGGATTCTTACGGTGTATGTTGGCTACAGTAGGTTCAAATTCACTGTTAGAAATAGGATGTCTCTAGAAGAAATCTATCGATCTTAGTAAAAAAAAAGTCCTATGTAATTTACAAGACTAATTTCAGAAAGTCTTCGATTGAAGCAAGTGTGAACACTGAAAAAGAATTTTCATAAAAATTCAAAAATGAACTCGAATCGAGTCAATCTTGTATATGACTGACGTTGGGGTTTGATAAGTATTTTATGATCTCCATCTACTCAGAACTCACGATAGAAGGACTGAATCATACGATAACTGTATCTAAATATCTAATTATTCTATTCTCTGGATTGCTACTACATACTGCTAAGTGTCACTGATGGATTGTGAGACTCATCGAGCATCGTTTTGATGATCAATGATGCTTGATGGGTAGAGTTAGAATTATTCTAATCCATTGAAAGGAGTTTCAATGATATTATGATAGGGATCATAATGTGTCTCACTACCAGACAGAATAGATTTATGGGATCACATATAATAGAGATCTTTGACTGATTAGATAGTTAAGTTGTGTTTATAAATCGTAGATGGATCTAATCATCAATATGATTGATAATTAATCCAATGCAAAAGTTGCAATAAAGAAAGTTAGTGAGTTATAGAAGGATTAATTAGCAATTGCATTTCAATTTAACTCAATTTAATTGAGCAATAGGGTTAAAATTAAGTCTAATTGAATTAGATTCAGTTTGACTTGGTTTGGTTTTGATTAGATAAGCCTGATTGGATTATGAGATAACCTAATTGCAAGAGAGACCAATTTCTGATTTGATTAGGACTTGGATGCACTTGATTTTTTAATTGGGTTAGGATCTAATTAGGAGAGATTGGGTTCCTAGTTGGACTAGGATTTTTTCTTTCCTTGGGTGCAACCAAATCCTAAATGGTTCGGGTTTAATTAAAGCATCATAGAGATCCTAGTCTGACTGGGACTCTGTCTCCCTAGCGCACGTCCCATAAGCCATGCAAATTTCTTCACGCCAATTTATTTTTGTGTAAGAAAGCTCTCTCTCAAGCTTCTCAACACCTCCCTTCTCTACCTCTTAGAGATTAGGATGAATTTCTATTTGAATTTGAATCCTAATCAGATAAGGTTTGACCTTATCTATCATTTGGATGCCAAATAAAAGGAGAAAAAAAGGGTGTGGGATATGAGTTTAGAGATCTGAATTTACTGTGAAAAATTTGAAAAAGTGGATGTGGGTTCTCTTCTTGGCATGGGGTTTTAGGAAGAAAAGAAAAAGGATTCTCTTCTTTTCTTCCTCTTCCTTTTCTTCCTCCTCTTTTTTTTCTTCTCTGAGAGGGTCTGAGAGAAATGAAGAAGGGTCCTGTTCAACCATCAAGAAGTGGTCTCTGCAAGAGAGCTAGTACCCTGGAGAGATCAAGAAACTTCTGATTAGATCAAGATCTTGTGTGGATACCTATAGAGACTGGATGATTGTGCGATTCGAGGAACTCAGACATCCACGATCATCAGCTGCAATGATCATCGACCTGCGATAAGGTATGGAGATTGGATCTCCTCTTCTCTTTCATTCTAAAGATCAGATTTCAAATGTATGATCTATGTTCAAATGATAAATTCTAGTTAGATGGTTTGGTAGATCTGATCTTATGTATGATTTGATCGAAAGACATAGGTATTTTCATCATACAAAATTTTTAAACGAAAAAATCGATTTATAGGCACTAAATGCAAGTTGCAAAGTGGTGACTACGTAGACCATTCGGATAAAGCAATGCACTCTACATCAGATTTTCTACACCGCTCGTGGTGCACAAAAAATTCTTCAAAAAAATATATCATGCAGAGTAGTTCTTCCAAAAGCGTCATGCGAGGTGCTTCAACAACCCACATGACATGCAAACTTAAATATCATCTTTCTATCATATGGTTGCACCACTAACTCACCTCATTAGCCACCATCAACAGAGATGCCAATAGATTGGATATGGATCGAATCAATCTATATCTATATCCATCCTATCAGTAAAAACCTTGTGTCCATACTTGCTCCATACCCATCTGAGATCAGATCTATTAGAGATGTGGGTCAAATCAGATTGGATATGTACAAAGGGTTAGTCGGATCAGATCGGATATATATAAATAATATAAAATTATTGTAATTTTGAAAGAAAATATATATTAAGATTATATCAGATCGGATTCGGATCGAGACATATCATTACCCATATCCGTATCCAATCCGAATCCGCTTTTAATATTCTTTATAAAATCTATGTCCATCCTAAATTCCAATCGGATTGGATGAAATTCATCCCATTTAAATTGGATCAGATCGGATATCTAGCGGATCGATTAAAATTGTCATCTCTAATCGTCAACATCAATAATCCAACCTGACAATTTAGATAAATATTTTTTTATGCCCAATTCATTACACAAAGGAAACCTTGTGTCATTACATGAACACAAGACAGCGAGAAATAAAATTAAAAGAAGCTAGGAAAAAAGGGAACACAAAAAAAAAAAAAAAAAAAAAAAAAAGAAAACTTGGAAGACCATTCCAAACCGAAAACCCAAACAAGGCTAGCTCACACCCCACACAACTCCACGCCACGTCCGTGCGGGCGCTCCCACGCTCAAAGAAGTAAAGGTACGTCAAGAACTCAAAAGAAGTAAGAGGAAGAGGAGCTCCCCAGCTGGAATCCGTCGGCGTCGTCCACCGTCGGCATCGGCCCGAACAATGGGCTGTGCACGTAACCCTCCTCGAAGTACATCCCACCAGAACCACTCGCCGCCGGCGAGCCGCACGCGTTGAACTCACCCGCGTCGCACCACATCGCCGCCGCCGCTATCTCCTCCGTCAGCCCTGGGGCGGAGCATTCGACCGCCGGAGCGTCCGTCTCCGATGACGACGTCACCACCAGCGGAGATATTGGTGGCGGAGGTGGTGTAACAGGTAAAGTTAACAACGACGAAGAAGGAGAAGAATAGCAGACCTCCGGTTTGTGGACTCCACCACAAATCATGGGTTCGTTGCCACGAAGAGCTTGGTGGTCGGGTAACGTGACCGGAGGGTAAGGTGACTCCGGGGTTGCTGCCGGCATGTAGAAGGGAAGCAGAAGGCTGTGTTGTTGGAGGTCAGGGGATAGGAAGGGGGTGAGGGAGGAGCCAGGTGGGAGGTCCGGATAAGCGAAGTTGGTGCGAGCGTGGGGCCCGCGGAGGGTGCGGGCGGCGCGGTCGTATGCGACGGCGGCCTCCTCGGCGGTATCGAAAGTGCCGAGCCAGTGGCGCTCCTTGGTCGCTGGGTCGCGTATCTCCGCCGCGTATCGCCCCCATGGCCGCCGCCGCACTCCAAGGTACTTCGTGCTGCCGCCCGTCCCGTTGCCATTGCGGTCGTTGTCTTGGTGCTGCCGTGGTGGTTTGCGCTTAGGTTTCTTCTCTTGCAGCCCGTTGGAGATTGGTGAAGTAGAAGAAGAGGAGGAGGTGGTGGTGGAGAAGAAATAAGAGAAGTCCATTTAAGCAGCAGATAGAATTTGAGGGAGAGAGAGCTGTGGGGTTTAGGGTGTGGGTGGAGAGTGGTGCAGCACGGTGGCGTTTATATAAGTCGAGAGAGGGGGAGAGAGAGAGAGAGATTCCTTTGAGATTTTACTAGGGTTGCCATTGAGAAAAGTTAAAATGATGATTTAGTTGGAGGATTTGAGACTTTGATTATAGGTGGAGTCCACCCATGATCAACCTAATGATTTGGACTGGTGGAAGGAGGCCACATAGATTTCTCCATGGATTCAAGGAAACAACTATAAGTAACAGTTGGATTGAGCAAATTTTATTGTTAAGATGTTGCCGCGAGGGAGACTCTTGAATGTGTTAGCTTAAAAATGGATTAGAGAGCACACAACGGAGTAGCTTTTCATGTTAAGAAATCCTGAGACGGCGTCATGATAAGATCAGCTATAACAAAGAAGGATATCGATTGCTAACTAGGTGGAAAACTTGAAATTGTCTAGGTTGCCCACAAGAAAAGTATTCAGAAAATCAAGTCAAAATCATTAAGTTGATAGAGGAGTTGATTGTTTGTAGAACAAAATTGAGAACCTAGGAACTTGAAAGAAAAAGTCATTAACCTAGTTGGAAGAACTGAATGCATATGATTAGGACCGAAGTGAGTTGCAGTCGATAAACATGATGTCAAAAAAAAGATCAGAGTCTTTGGCTAGTGCTGAGGAAGATAAATTTTCAGGTATCTATTATTTGCATTATATGCCTTTTTGGGTGCAAAAAAGCCTTGTACAATCCAAGTTCTTGTTACCTTAAGGTTATCTATGTAAGCATCCACCTAATTTGCATCTCGGTTTCATCAATAAACGTAAATTAATGCTTGGCTTTGATCTTTTCCCCTCATTTTTTATGGTTCATATGTTGATTCATTGATGGCATTTGAAGAAAGTGATCCAATATGGACTAAGACTAACCTAGTCTTGCCTGAAAGAAAACATGCAGTTGCATCAAAAAAGCATGCGTCTTAGGCCCGCATTAAAAAGCCAATGAGTCGTACAATAGTTTTTTAATTCTCTGATGATTATTCTCTCACGAAATGGAGTTTCTAATGATGAGGAGAGGTCCTTGCAAAACTTTTCTACACGCATGATTAGAGGGCTTCACAGAAATGATTAGCATGTGCCATTTCTTCCCTTTAGATGCCATACCTTAATATTCTAATTTACAAATACTTCTCCCTCATATAGATTTAATTTACAGAAGCAAAAGTTCTAGAATGTACATGCCCCTAAATAAAACGAGAAAAGTAGAAAGTTGGATCAGAAACTCATCATAGATTTGATTGCAACCATAAGAAAATGATCCTCTTTAGTGTTATCTAACTAAATATTTTTTGTTCCTATGAGAAATATATGATCCAAGATCTCTCTGCTGCTTTCAAATGCTTTAGCTTTGTTTATTGATTAATATATTTATTGTTTTAATAGGATGTTATATAACATCTCAGAGATCTTCTTTTTTTAAATGATCTATCTCTTTGATTATGAGGATTTCCCTTATACTTCATCATCTAGATACTTTCCATTTTACAGTTGATCAAATTTCTCTATATAGGCTTGAAAATATATGTGATCCATGCATGTTCCTTCCATCAGTTCCCCCACCCCCACCCCCCACCCGGGTTTTTTAAGAAATATAACTCATGAAGGAATTGAGGCGATTTCTTCAGTTAGAATGGTACAAAGAGGGTCTAAAAACTCATGATGAGTATCAACATGAAACATCCAAAGTAGTCGATTACCATACAATAGATTTACAAAATATTTGAAGAGGGTGATGTAAATGTGGGTCCTTTTCACCATTGAAAGAGGGATCTCATATGGTCCATCATAAAAGTTGGTCGATGAAGGTTCTTAAAAGCTTATCAATATCACATACAACCATCCTCTCAATAAATTTAGATCAACATCAACCAGCTCCAATGGAAAGGACTGTCTTTATCAATTGTGTTCACCATCTTGCCATCATATAAGGGTGATGTGGCCAAGTCATATGCATTGTCCATCTCAATCACAAAGTGGGGAATCTATAAATGAATTATTGCTTTCCTTGTGAGCCAACACTTATATTAGTAACCATATATAAGGTGAAATATGAGGTCTGAGAACTTGGTGGCTAGCAAGTTAAAAAAGAGTTTGGTGCACTAGATTATTTTATGGGAGTTTGAATGCAGATCATGTTCTGAATCGCGTGTACAAATTTTTAAACCAAGGTATGGGAGCACTATAATTGCCTAACCATGTGCTTCCTATTTGAGCCAAATCAATGATCATTTCCACAAGCCATCACCTTTTTAAAGCCAATGACTCCTTTAATCTTTTCAATCTCACGGGGGGTTATAATTTTTTTTCTGTTCTATATTTTGTTGTGAGGCCCATGGAACCCTGAATGAGTCAAAAGAAAAGTCGGGCTGCATGTGATGGGGGAACTTGTACATGTATGTTCTATAGTGAGACAATGACTAGGCACTAGAAACTTTCATCTCTAATGCCACAAATCTACTAGAGTAGAAAAGCTCTTGTAAACAGCAGCCAAATCGTTTGTTTTGAGGGCTCTTGTCACCATCTCTTTCAACAATATAGCCTTTTAGAAGCTTTCTGACACAAGCAGTTAATCTTGTGCTTTGCCTAATCAAAAATGCATTGATCGAACACCTTTGGATAAGTTTACCATGGAATCCAAGGTGATGGGGTCCTTCATTTCTTGCTAAGCTACATAACAAATAACGGAACAATAAAAGGCCATTTAGAACCGGTGCTACAGGGAAGATGTAAAGACCTCATTAGATGAATGTGCAATTCTTCTAGCCACAGCTGGATCTAGAAATCATGTTATATGCATGACCTAACCTTATCGCTCTAAACAAATTCAAATGCCATGAGGCTCTATCCATGCCAAAATTCCTGAATTTTCTTTCCCTCCTTTACATTCTATCTAGGTGATTAACCTAGCTAGAGTAAAACTCTGCTAGCAAATATGCCTCAAGATTCGGTCCACATTGAGCCCACAACGAGGTTCAGAAGGACGAACGGAGTCCAACGAGATCAAAAATAGCCCAAATAGAGTCTAAATGGAGAATATATGTGCGAAAGAAGATCGAAGCGGGAGGCACAGTGCACGACGTAGCGACGGCCGACGGTGGGTTAGCGGAGATGCGTGCGCACAGGCGCGCGCGGCCCAGCGCATAGGCGGGCCCAACGTGGGTGGGCCCAGTGAGGGCATGCGCGTGGGCCAGCCCAGCACACGTGGGCGACCCAGCGCCCCTTCGTGGTCCACTGTGGACCATGGGGCGCTGGGCAGTCCATGGGACTGGCGTGGATCGAACACGCTGTCCATGCACGGTTCAGAGTGTTTTTTGCATAATCTGATGGTTCAGATTGCAGTCAATCGTGATCGGATGGCTGAAGATGAATTCAGGTTTGATTAAGTGATCGATTGTCCTGATGTGTGCGATCAGACAGCTCTGGTGCGAGCCGGTCACGATCGAATGGCCACGGTTAATTCTAGGCTTGATTGGGACTCTGTTTCCTAGTGTAACAGTATTTTGGAGTTTTTGGAGTTTATAAACTCCGATTGATGAGCCGTCAGTTGCGTTGGAGAGCTGGTGATATTTTGGAGGTATAAAAAAGGCTTCAATAGAGATTTTAAAGAGCTTTTATAAGGATTTTAAAGTTTTTTCTTGAGAGATTCTTATACAAGGGTTGTTGAGTGGTGAGTTCCTCTTACATTGATTATATTTTGTTCTCTCATAATAAAGCTTGCATGCCCCGTGGAGGTAAGCTTGAGGCCATCTACATATTTGTATTGTATTTTTTATTTTATTTTTTTTCTTCCTGCTGTACCGTGTGGTATCGGATCTTAGGCTCAAACATTGGTATCAGAGCAAAGTGGTACCAAAGCTAGGTTGCAGCAGTGGTGATCGAGATAGAAGTTAGAGAAGACAAGCACAATCAAGGTGAAGATCAATAGATTTGATGGAAAGAGCAATTTCTCTTTATAACAGGTGAGGATGAAAGACGTGCTCATCCAACAATAATTGATCGATGCTCTCTTGTGCGAAGAGAAGCCAACCACCATGGAGATGCAGGATTGTAGGTGGCTCCAGATGTAGGTAGTGAGTATGATCCACTTGTATCTAGCGGATGAGGTGGTGATCTATGTGCTTGACGAAATATTTTCGACGATACTATGATCGAAGCTCGAGGAGTTGTACATGATGAAGTCTCTCACCAATATCCTCTTCCTTTGGAGGCAGTTCTATTAACTGTGGATGACTGAAGGACAGAGCGTGCAGGAGTATCTCAGCCACTTCCAGAAGATCTACTACAAGAAAAGAGTATTTTTACGACGAAATTATTTACGACGAAAATATTTTCATCGCCAATAAGTTTATTTACGATGAAAAATAAAATTCATCATAAATAATAAAATATTTATGATAAAAATAATTTTTCATCGTAAATAGTTTACTATTAGCGATGAAAAAAAATTTCATCACAAATACTCATTATTTATGATGAATATTTTTATCATAAATAATATAATATTTATTTTAATTTTAAATTTTTAAATATTCATGATGAAAATATTTTCATCATAAATAACTAAAGTATTTATGATAAAAAATATTTTTTCATCAAAAATAATCTTATTCCCAACAAAATATTTCATCGCTAATATTTAAAAAAAATAAAAATTTAAAAAATTTAAAAATTATAGATTATTTATGATAAAAATATTACATCATAAATAATTGAGTATTTATGATGAAAATTATTTTTCATCATAAATACTTATTATTTACGATAAAAAATTTTCATCACTAATATTTAAAAAAAAATTTAAAAAATTCAAAAAAAGTAAAATTTTAATATTTATGATGAAAAAAATTTTCATCATAAATAGTCTATTATTTATGATAAAAAATTTTCATCATCAATATTTCAAAAAAAATAAAAAATTTATAAAATATAAAAATTATAGATTATTTATTATGAAAATATCACATCATAAATAACTTAATGTTAGTAATGAGAAATAATTTTTATCATAAATAATCTATTATTTATGATAGAATTATTTTCATTATCAATATTTTAAAAAAATAAAAAATTTAAAAAATATAAAAATTATAGATTATTTAAAATAAAAATATAACATCATAAATAATTGACTATTTATGATGAAAAATTATTTTTCATCATAAATAGTTAATTATTTATGATAAAAATATTTTTACCATCAATATCTTGAAAAAATAAAAAATTAAAAAAATATAAAAATTACAGATTATTTATGATGAAAATATTGTATCATAAATAATTTAGTATTTATGATGAAAAATAATTTTCATCGTAAATAGATGTTATTTATAATGAAAATATCTTTATCACCAAGATTTAAAAAAAATTAAAAAAATAAAAAATTATAGATTATTTATAACAAAAATATAGCATCATAAATAATTGACTATTTATGATAAAAAATATTTTTTTATCATAAATAGTCAATTATTTATGATAAAATTTTTTTATCACCAATATTTTTAAAAAAATAAGAAATTTAAATAATAAAAAATTATAAATTATTTATGATGAAAATATTACGTCATAAATAACTTAGTGTTAGCGATGAAAAATTATTTTTCATTGTAAATAGTCAATTTTTTTTGATGAAAATATTTTCATCAGTAATATTTTTAACAAATTAAAAAATATAAAAATTATAAAAATTATAGATTATTTGTGAAAAAAAAATAACATTATAAATAATTAATTATTTATGATAAAAAATTAATTTCTATCGTAAATAGTCAATTATTTATGATAAAAATATTTTTATCATCAATATTTTAAAAAAAAATAAAAAATATAAAAAATATAAAAATTATAGATTATTTATGATAAAAATATTATATCATAAATAATTTAGTATTTATGATAAAAATTAATTTCCATCTTAAATAGATATTATTTATGATAAAAATATTTTCATCATCAATATTTCAAAAAAAATTAAAAAATTTAAAAAATATAAAAATTATCAATTATTTATGAGAAAAAAATAGTGTCATAAATAATTAACTATTTATGATAAAAGAATTATTTTCTATCATAAATAGTCAATTATTTATGATTAAAAATTTTTATCATCAATATTTTAAAAAAGTAAAAAATTTTAAAAAAAATTATAGATTATTTATGATGAAAATATTACATCATAAATAACTTAGTGTTAGTGATGAAAAATTATTTTCTATCATAAAAGGTCAATTATTTATGATAAAAATATTTTCATCATTAATATTTTGAAAAAAATAAAAAATTTGAAAAATATAAAAATTATAGATTATTTATGATGAAAATATAGCATCACAAATAATTGACTATTTATAATGAAAAATTATTTTTTATCATAAATAGTCAATTATTTATGATGAAAATATTTTTATCATCAATATTTCAAAAAATAAAAAATTTAAAAAATATAAAGATTATAAATTATTTATGATGAAAATATTGCATCATAAATAATTCAATATTTATGATAAAAAATGATTTCCATCATAAATAGATATTATTTATGATAAAAATATTTTCATCATCATTATTTTGAAAAAAATAAAAAAAATATAAAATATAAAAATTATGGATTATTTATGATAAAAAATATAAAATCATAAATAATTTATTATTTATGATAAAAAATTATTTTTTATCATAAATATTCGATCATTTACAATGAAAAATTTTTAACATCTATACTTTGAAAAAATAAAAATTTAAAAAATAAAAAAATTATGGATTATTTATGATAAAAATATTGTATCATAAATAACTTAGTGTTAGTGATGAAAAATTATTTTTTATTATACATAATCAATTATTTATGATGAAAATATTTTTATCGTCAATATTTTGAAAAAGTAAAAAATTTTAAAAAAATAAAAATTATAGATTATTTGTGATAAAAATATAGTGTTATAAATACTTGACTATTTATGATGAAAAATTATTTTTCATCGTAAATAGTCAATTATTTACGATGAAAATATTTTCATCGTCAATATTTTGAAAAAAATAAAAATTATAAAAATTATAAAAATTATAGAAATAATCAAAAAATCAAAAATTTTAAAAAATGACTTTTGACATTGAAAAGGAATCATTCTTCTAGTACCCAGACTTTATTGGATGATACAATAAAATTCTTCATTTTCGACCGAATCAACCGTTTATAAGATCCAAGAGCAAACTGTCTCAAAAAATTAAATGCAAAGAATTTGAGATAGAAAAAATGTCAACATCCAATTGTGTAGAGAACAAAATTTTATCAATTGTTCGATGGACTAAATTGTATCATTTACTTCTAAATCTTTCCAAAAAAGTTTGATCAATAATCTCTTATGACAATAAAATTTTATAACATCTTTAACAGAAAAATATAACTTCTTGAATGCTGTCCTTAATCTGTGGCAGATGATGCACCAAAGCAACCCGATCCCTGGAACCACCAATTGATGTCAATCCTCCATCAGAAAGATCAGACTCTATATAGAAACTAAGGCTAGCAAATCACCTAAAAATTGATTCAAATAAGGTATATGTTAAAATATAAGAACATGATCAAAATTTAACTCACGTGTAACAAAGATTGCTAGTTAACATCTGTAATGTATCAGTAGAAAAATGATTATCATCCAATAGTATATGATAATGTGTTGGTCTGTTGGTCACCTGAATGAAAATAAAATATAGATAAATTGATAAAAAAATTATTTTAAAAACTAAATAAAACTAGATTATGCAAATACTTAAAATCAAGAAGATTATCTGTAAAAATCAGTTCACTAATTGCCACTCATCATTATAGGATAGAAAAGGTGAGGATTAGCCCTCCTAACCTAAAAAAATAAAATAATAAATATATATATATATATATAAAATATTACCTTTATATCAGTATGGCTACAAAGATAGAAATCATACTCTGTTAGATGACAAATCCTTATATCGATCACAGTTCCAAATCATATGAAAAATATCACTAAATTTTCAGACCACTTAATTGATCAACCCTAACAAAACCATATGAAGATCAACTAGGCTCTTTAACATGTTTCAAATCCACAAAAGCATGCATTACAAAGGATAGCCAAGCTGCTTTTTTATGTATATAATTTTTTTTGAAGAAAAAATTATAAATTAACTATTTATATAGTTTTTTTATTAATAAAAAATTAAATTTTTTGATGAAATTATTTTGAATTTTTTTTTTAGACCAAAAATTTTTTAGATTAAAGAAAATTAATTTTTTTGGATGAAATTCATTTAGAGGAAAAAATTTTTTAGTGAATTTTTTTTTGATGAGAATTAGTGGCGACAAAAATTAATTTTTTATTGCTAATAATGTTATTAACAATGAAATATCTCTTTTTCATCATAAATAATTTTTGTTATTTTTTAGTAAAATTTTTTTTATGAGAATTATTGATGATGAAAATCAAATTTTTGTTGCTAATGCAGTTATTAACGATGAAATTTTTTCATCACTAATAATTTTTTTAGACAAATTTTTTTTAGCAAAAAAAATTTTTTAGTGAGAAAATTTTTTTATTTTTTGATGAAAATTATTGATGATAAAAATAAAATTTTTGTTGCTAATAATGTTATTAACAATAAAACTTTTTTCATTGCAAATAATTTTTTTTAGAGGAAAAATTTTTTTTAGTGAAAAAATTTTTTTTTGCAGGAATTATTGATGATGAAAATAATTTTTCGTCACTAATAATTATATTAGCGATGAAAATTTTTGTCACTAATAGTTCTGCATTCAATGTACGTCAACTCGACGTCCCTTCGTACGAAACCCTTTCTCCCCTCCCTCCCCTCTTCCCTCTCTCCTCTTCTCTTTCTCTCTCCCCTCTCCCTCTCCCTCTCTATGCTCTCCCTAAGCTCTCCCATCTCCCCTCTCCTCTCTCTCTCTTCGTGTTCTCCCCCCCTCTCTTCCCACCGGTGAGCCCCTCTCCACCGTCACTGCCGTCGTCCAAATCGCCGTCCATTAGAGGTAAGGTTCCAACCCTTTTTTTTTGTTGATCGGGCCACCTGGGGGTGGAGAGGGTTGTGGGGGGGAGGGGGTTGGCAGGCGGGGAGGGAGCCATGGGCGGCCGACGGTGCCACGAGGTCGGGGAGGGGGTCAGCCGACGGAGATGGGGTCAGGGAGGGGGCAGCCAACGGCTAGGGGTGAAATGGGGCGAGGAGGGGGTCGGCCATGACACGGTGGCGCCACGGGGCCGCGAAATGGGTCGGTCGGGGAGGAGGTCGAGGAGGTGACAGCAGGGAGGGGTGGGTGACGGCGGGGAGGGAGGAAGGGAAGAGAGAAACGAGGGAGAAAAAAGAAAAATAAAAAAATAAAAAAATAAAAAAATAAAATAATAATCAAATATTTTATTATTTGATTAATAAAAATAAAATCTAGATCATGATTCGAATTGGATTGAGGTCGGGATCCAGATCGAGATCTTGATTCAGATTGGGATCTAGATCTGATCAGGATCCGAGTTGGGATCCAGGTTGCAGGGGGTTGGAGAGGGTGGCGGTGCCGCGGGGGCTGGCTCACGAGAGGTGGGTGACGGCGATGGTGCCGTGGAGTGGAGGTCACGAGGGTCGAGTTCAGGTGGCGCAGGGTGTGTGACGGTGCTGGCGTCGTGGGAGCGGGGGTCATAGGGGCTGAATTCGGGCGGCACGAGGTGTGTGACGGCACCGGCATCGTGGGAGCGGGGGTCGCGAGGTGTGTGATGGTGCTGACACCATGGGAATAGGGCTGGGTGGCACGGGGTGTGTGACGGCGCTGGCACTGTGGGAGCGAGGGTCGCAGGTGCCATGTCTGAGCGACGCAGGGTGTGTGGCGGTGCCAGTGCCGTGGGAGTAAGGGTCGAGTCTGGGCGGTGCGGGGTGTGTGACGGTGTCGATGCCATGGGAGCGGGGGCCGTGGGAGGCCAAGTCTGGAGCTCATTTAGGAAAAAAATATTTAAGAATAATGGTATGCGATATAATTCTATTCATTAGAATATAATTTATTTATTATTATTATTATTCAATATTATATTCATTTATATGTCAAGAACTGTAGATATAGCACCAGGAGATAGACGACGATGTTCGTGTTTGCTGTCTATCTCGAAGGCTGAGGCGCCTTCACCGATTTCCACTGCCGCACCAGCTCCATCGTCAGAGGGTCTTGCACTGGCAGGTCTCAGTGAGACGGGTTTAAGTGAAGTAGATCCGGGTGATATTATTATACTTTTTATATAATAAAATTTAATTTTTTTTATTGGATAGCTATCATACTAATGATTTATTTATTGTTGTTTCAGACCAGTCTCCACCAATAGTGAGGTGAGGGCGAGGTCCATCGAAGAACCTCGCTCTAGAGCATTGGAGATGCGAGCACCCAGGACAGCATCTCCGTATCGAGATACCACTCGGCTACATCAGGCCCATTAGGGGATGGTGCGAGCTGTGGCAAACCGGGCTGGGCATCATATGCCGCAGCTCTGCCCCCGTGACACTTTTTGATTAGCGTTACATTGTACTGACTCAGAGAGAGATTTTTTACACCCAGTTATAGGTAAAATAAATTATACTATAAATATTTAATTAGCACGATATTTTTCTAATATTTGTTATTGGCCAGATGTATTTGATATTATTGATCTTGAGGAGGATTGTGTGCGGTGAGTTGTAGATGCTCATTTATCTTTGTATTTCAAGGAATATCACCACCACATCCATCAGCATTGGTACCATATGATGCATGATCATGGGGTAGAGGCAGCGTGATAGTGGCCCTATGACAGCATCACTATGGATGATTGGACTGTCATATGTCGGTATTATGAGGATTCGATATATCAAGTTACACATCTAAACTTCTTTTGTTTTAGAGTTTAATGATTGAATCATTTATTCTTAAATTTAGTTTGTTATCTACTAATTTGACTACTAACTGTACAGAGAAGATGTGTCCAGAATATCGCGAATCGAGCTAGATAGACTGTACCGCATTATGGGGGTTCGAGATCGTTCGCTCGTCACATAGAGCAAATGGTAAGTAATTTCTAATTAGTATATAATTCTCTAGCTATTTAAAAAAAATTTAATTAATTATTCTCAAATTACAGAGAGATGCTAAGAATAGTGAGCTTTCTGGTAGGATCAATATCTACCAGTGGACCCACCAGTGACGGTCAGGAGAGTGGACGACGGAGAGCTAGGAGCTCTTTATAATTTTTTTTAATTATTTTTTTTATTTATAGATTAATTTTTAGTATAAAATTAGAATAGTTATAATTTTAATTTTTAGGACCGTATGATAGACATCGGATCCCAGCCTATCCCTGAGGGCTCGACCGCACCCATAGATGATGAGATCTATGATCAGGTGTTTGGTGTGAGATCCTATTATGTTAGAGATCTAGGATATGGGATCACTACTTTCTCATCCTCACGCTCGTTCAGGACTGACATCCATGCTATTTGCGATGCTCGGCTGGTGGAGGTACAGAGGCAGACTAAGCAGCGAGCTGATGAGTTGACTGCATGCATCGATGAGTACCAGTGACTCTAGATCCAGATGATGGAGAGGATGGCATAGATGGAGCAGATGATGCAGCAGATGAGGCAGCAGCAAGTCGGTCCGAGCTCATCCGAGCGCTCTCCTTCCCCAGCCCGTTCTCCTTCTGCAGATGCTGACACTTGACGACATATTTATGTAGCTTTTTATTTTTATTTTAGATCTCATATAATTTTAATTTAATATAATAAAATAATAAAATTTATTTATAAATTTATAGTATGAATTTTTTTATTTTTACTTTTTATTTTAAATTTATAAAAAATATTATAAATATAAATTAAATATATATATATATATATTCATAAATTATTTTTAAAAAAATATCTAAAAATTATTAATGATAGAATTATTTTTGATGAAATATTAGTCACCAAAAAAATATTAACGATAAAAAATTGATCGTAAATAAATTTTTTAATAAATTTAAAAATATTAAAATTTTATATTAAATTAATAATGATGAAAATATATGTCAAAATTTGAATTAATTATGACATAAAATTTATGTCGCTAATATATTTTTAAATTTTATTTTTATAAAAATTTTAATTAAATTAATAGTGATGAAAATATTTTTATCATAAATAATTATATTTATGAAAAATTTACGTCACTAATATTTTTTTAAATTTAATTTTTATAAAAATTTTTAATTAAATTAATAGAGATGAAAATATTTTTATCGCAAATAACCATATTTATGATGAAAAATTTACATCGCTAATTTTTTTTAAATTTGATTTTTATAAAAATTTTTATTTAAATTAATAGTGATGAAAATATTTTTATCACTATTAATTTAATATTTATTAGTAATAAAAAATTTTATTGAAAATTATCATATTTATGATAAAAAATTTACATTGCTAATACTTTTTTAAATTTAAATTTTATAAAAATTTTTAATTAAATTAATAATGATGAATAAAATTTATTACAAATAATTAATTTCATTGTAAATTATCTTTTTTTATAACTAAAATTTTTCATCGTAAATAGTTTTTTAAAAAAATAATTTTTTTAACGATAAAAATTTTTCATCCGTAATATTTACTATTTATGATAAAAAAAAATTTCATCGTAAAAAATTATTAGCGATGGCATTATTGACGACTAAATATTAACGATAAAATTTTTATCGCTAATAACTATTAGCGACGAAAATAGGCTATTAGCGATGAATTTTTTTTGTCGCTAATATCCTCTTTTGTTGTAGTGATCCTCACCGACCTCCTCAGCATTGATGAGAAAGTTGAGGAGAAGAGTAGAGCACTGGTCTTGTTAGCATTGCTTCTCCCTTCATATGAGTCCCTGGTGACTGCTCTTCTAGTGAAAAAGAGTACCATCAAGATGGACAAGGTCATCATGGTGATTCTCCAAAATGAGGTTCTCAGGAAGGAGAACTCAGCTTCGAGCTCAGGCGGCAGCTCAGCTTTGATGATTTCTGAAGAAATAGGAGGTGGTAGACAGAGCGATAGGAGATCGCGACGAGGACGGTCCAAGTCTAGGACGAGGGACTTGAGCAAGATCGGATGTTATCGATGTGACGAGTTAGGGCATCTAGCCAGAGACTGCCCTCAACTTGATGATCGGACGAGGGCTACTGCAGTGATGGTCAGTAGCAACTCAGAGGGTGTTATCTTGGAGATATCTGATGAAGTATCTACTTCTTCAAATTTTCAGCAGTGAATTTTAGATTCTACATGCACCTATCTTATATGTTGCAGAGAGGAGCAGTTTGACTCCTTGGAGAGCAGTAAGGGCACTATTTATTTGTCAGATGGATCGAGCTGTGTGATCAGAGATATTGGGATGGTCAGTTGAAGGACACATGATGGTGTAGTGAAGAGATTGGGGTGGTTCGATACATACCTGATTTCAAACGAAACCTTATCTCACTGAGCAAACTAAATTTGAGAGACTATAGGACGGTAGCTGGTGGAGAAATCTTGAAGGTGTTGCACTGTAATAGGATTGTTCTAGAGGAGAAGAAGAGGATGAAAGGATATTACTATCTGGAGGGGAGCTCAGTGCGAGATGGAGCTTCAGGAGTCAGGAGGAGCCCAAAGCGAGGTGGAGCTCCAGATGAAGGGAAGGAAACAGTTTTCCTCCAGAATGTGCAGGTTGCATCTAAAAAATTTTTTCTAATATTTTACTTATTTAATGATCAAATCCTTACCTGAATCACAGCAGAACCAGGGATCAAATCTCAAATTATCTGATAAAAACCTACACAGAGGCCTGGATATGTAGATCCTCTACTTCGCTTGCACGTCAGACGTCGCAGGAAAGCAAGATGAACTCTAATCCAATTGGCTTCGCAACTCAATCAATCGAAGAATGAGATGTGATGATGCGACATCTCACACCAACAGGTAGGATGCCCAAGAAAGATCCATACCCAAAGAGAGAAGGCAGCAACAAAGGGAGAGATGTAGAAGATGAAGGACCTCTCTCTTCAAATGCCTGTCTCTCTCTTTCTCTCTTTTCTCAATTTGATTTGTTTGCTATTCTATTCTCTTCTTTCATCCATAGGTAGAGACCCTCTCTATTTATAGATGATTCTTATGACCCAATGAGAGGAGGATTTTTTATTCAAATCTGATTTGAATTGATCCAATACTCTTGAAAGGAGGACTCCTACATGAGATATAATTACCATCACTTATGACATCCACTTTGCACCCACTTTCATACCCACTTGGGATGCCCCAAATAAGCACCAAACCAATTTTTGATCGTGCTTCATGAGTGGGTATTTTCAGTGCAAGTAAAAATACTCATATTTCATCCAAAACAGATCCGATTCGAATCTGATTCGAAGTCGATTCGAAATAATTTCGAAAGACTGTCAATCCTAAACTCTTTAGAATTTTTGTACCAAGTCTAACTTGAATTTTAGACCTATTTAAGTCTAATTAATTTAGATCTAATCTAAAATTAATTAGTACTTAAATTCAATCTTTCATATGTTCCATGGATTATAGATAAAAATTGTTCATCCCCAGAATTGAACCTGAACCTCATGTATAGTGCTAGCTAGACATAGTCAACTCTTCAATCCCATTTGACCCATAACTCAATTCTCAATCAAGTTAGCTTATATGTTCAATTAAGTTAAGTACTTCCAAATTAGACATATAAACATAGGTCAATTCTTTCCTACTTTGTTTGACTTGTGTGCGTGACTCTATAGGTTCAAATACTAAACTGGTAGCACAGAAATCAGTTTTTGCACTAATCGAGATACCATCTAGCAATAATTTTCGATGTCTAGATAGGTCAAATTATCGTAAAAAAATATTTCAGAATCCATACTCATGGTTACCACATAATTCATCCTTTTGATCCTAGATGCTCTAAGATGCTCTCAGGTTAACTGTCAACCGAGATTGCTTCATCCATATTGTATTTCAACCTTTCAAATCCATCTCATGGATTACCCTGGCCAAGGCTTTACTAAATTGAAATACAATGATACATCAACTCTAATAATCTGGAGGGGTCAATCCCATCTTGATCCACACACAGACTTCGCAAGTACTTGACTGTACTCAGTAGCCTTCCGTCACTGTATTAAAAATTCAGGTAGTTCGACACCAAAGCATAGTGAGTTGCTTGCAAGTCACTATGGTGATCTCAGGTCTGAAAGATATTTATATCCATATATTTTACGAGCAGCTCTTGACAGCAGAACGCTCAGCAGGTGTGTCACTTGTTCAGTGACGATGTACCCTTACATCTCACCTGTATGCCATACCAGTGTCACCATACTCTTTGATTAAGAGAACAACCAACCCATATGACACACAACAATCTTCACTCGATAAATGTCATCGTCCCGTAATGACGTATCATTTGATCGCAAACTTATTTAAGAAATATACGATAATTCCTCTCTTTATTATACACTAGCATACTTCTAGGGACTTCATCACAGTACAAGAGTTCAAGGAAGATGTCACTTTGTGATGAAAAATGTTAGAATAACTATTATTCAATAATCAATAATTCATATACAAGGATGAATTCAATCATTACACGATTAGTTTTAGGACATAATTTTTAATAACTTCCACTTGGACTAAAGTCAATCGGGACAGTATCTTATACCCATCTTCTATTTGAAGTTATCAAACTTTTTGATCCTGAGAGCTTTAGTGAAGGGGTCGGCTAGGTTCTCCTTTCCGTCCATCTTCTGAAGCTTAATGTCACCTCGATTCACAATCTCTCATACTAGGTGATAGCGGCGCAGAATATGTTTAGTGCAACTTAGGTTCTTTCGCTTGAGCTATAGCACTGGAGCTATCACAATATAGCAGAACCATCAATAGAAGGTACAATTTCTGGCTCGATAATGAACTTTTGCAACCACACTGTCTCCTTCGCAGCATCCGATACAACAATGTATTCCACTTCGCATACAGAATCGGCCACAGTATGTTACTTGAAACTTTTTCAGCAAACAGCTCCTCCATTCAAGGTAAATACGTAGTCCGACACGCTTCTGCTGTCATCACAATCTGACTGAAAATTAAAATCAGTATATCCCACAAGTTTCAGATCAGAGTCTCCATAAATAAGCCATTAGTCTTTAGTATTTTTTAAATATTTAAGAATTACTTTTGCAATCTTTCAATGCTTTTCACTTAGATCTGACTGGTACCTACTCACTATCCCTAGTGAATAGGCCACATCCGGTCTTGTACATATCATAGCATACATGATAGATCTCACTGTCGAAGCATATGGTATTCTACTCATACGCTCTCTCTCCTCAGGGGTTGTCAGATAATCCTTCTTGGAAAGAGTAATTCCATAGCCTATCAGAAAATAGCCTTTGTTGGAAGTATCCATGTTGAACCGCTTCAACAAGGTGTCAATGTACGTAGATTGGGACAATCCAAGCAACCTTCTAGATCTATCTCTATAGATCTTCATCTCTAGGATGTAGGATGCTTCTCCCAAGTCCTTCATGGAGAACTGTGATGATAACTATTGCTTCACACTCTGTAAAGCTGGGATGTCATTTCCTAGTAATAGTATATCATCCACATACAGCACAAAAAAAATGACCACAGAAATGGAAGTCCATTTGTAGACGCAAGGATCTTCTCCGTTCCTAACGAAGCCATATATTTTGATCACTTTATCAAAACCCTCGATGCCTGCTTAAGTCCATAAATTGACCTTTTCAGCTTGCACACTTTCGACTCATCTGTGGATGTGAACCCTTTAGGTTGTATCATATACACCTCTTCTTCCAGCTCTCCATTAAGAAAACTGATTTTGACATCCATCTACCAGATCTCATAATCTAAGTGTGCAGTGACAGCAAGCATAATCCAGATGTACTTGAGCATTGCCACAGAAGAGAACGTCTCGTCATAGTCAATACCATAACACTGACGGTAACCCTTAGCAACTAGACGGGCTTTATAGGTCTCTACCTTCCTGTCTACTTCTCTTTTTCTCTTGAAAATCTATTTACACCCTATGGGTTTTATCCCTTCGGGTGGATCAACTAGTGTCCAGACACTATTGATCTTCATGGACTCCGTCTCGGAGTTCATGGCTTCAAGCCATTTTTGAGAGTCGGATCTTTACATGGTCTCTATATAAATGATTGGATCCTCATCGTTCTCATCAAGTTCAATAGGATCACTGTTCTGAATCAGAAAATCATAGTATCTGTCTAGCTGATGCTGTACTCTACCGGATCTCCTTAATGGTGCCTCTACTGGCTCCGGATTCGATTCACCAATCGAATTCAATTCTGTATGTGTCGATCCTTCCACCTCATGAACTTCATCAAGTTCAATTTTATAGGCATTAGCTCCTTCACCAAGAAACTTCTTTTCCAAAAAGACTGTCCGACTGCTGACAAACATATTTTGTTCTGCAGTGAGGTAAAAGTAGTATCCTTTAATTTTCTTTGGGTACCCTACGAACAAGCATCTATCAGACTTTGATCCAAATTTATCTGTCTTTAAACGCTTGACATAAGTTGGACACCTTCAGATCCTAAGATGTGAGAGTACCGACTTACGTCCAGTCCATATCTCATATGGAGTTTTATCGACAGACTTGCTGGGCACCTTATTCAAAATATAGCAGGCAGTCTCTAGAGCATATCTCCAAAAAGATATTGGCAAACTGAAAAAGTCCATCATGGATCGGACTATGTCTAACAAGATTTGATTCTTCCTCTCGGATACACCATTATGTTGTGGTATTCCAGGAGGGATCCATTGTGAAAGAATCTCATTCTCTTTCAGATATGTCAGAAACTCACTGGTGAGGTATTCACCTCTTCGATTTGACCAAAGGATCTTAATACTCTTTCCACTTTGTTTCTCTACTTCAGCATGAAATCATTTGAACATTTTAAATGATTCTGACTTATACTTTATAAGATAGACATACCCATACCTCGATAGGTCGTCTGTAAACGTAATGAAGTAGTAGTATCCTCTTCTGGCACTTATGTTCATAGGCCCACATACATCAGTATGTATTAGACCTAGGACATCACTGACTCTTTCACCTTTTTCTTTAAAAGGTGACTTAGTCATCTTACTAAGTAGACAAGATTCACAGGTAGGCAATGATTCACAATCATCTATCTCAAGGACACATTCTTTGATCAACCTGTCAATTCTATTCTTATTCACATGACCAAGCCTACAATGCCAAAGGTAGGATTTGCTGACATTATCTATTTTGAGGTATTTATTAGATGTGTACATTATACTAACAGACCGTGATATTATGTATATGCCATTTTTTAATTGTCCATGCATAATTGTAGTATCATTTATAATGATATCACAAAAATCATCCTTTATTATAAACTTGTAACCAAGTTTGACTAAAAGGCCTACAGAGATGACATTCATCATAAAAGAGGGACAATAATGACAATCATCTAACATGACACTATTGGACTCGAAGACAAGCTACAAAGTTCTCAAGGCCAGAACTAAAATAAGGCTTCCATCTCTAACGTTAAGGAATCGCTCGTCCTTTCAAAATTTTCTACTTACCTGCAGTCCCTGCAATGAATTGCATATAATAATAGGACTTTCGGTATCCAATACTCAGGTAGTAGTATCACAAACAAAGAAATTACAAGGTGTTATCATATAAATACCTTGTGAAGCAATCACTTGTCTCTTTCTCTTATTTTTAGGTCTGTTTGGGTCAAGAATGGCTATATAAGCAGGACAATTCTTTTTTCAATGATGCAGCTTCTTACAGAAGAAGCACTCTGTCTGGCTCTTGTCAACTTTTGACGGTTTGCCCTGCTTGGGATCGATGGCATGAGATTTTTGCATCTTTTTCTTCTTTTCTCTCCTAGAAGATTGACGCCCTGCAGATGAACCTTCCACTAAATTTACTGGCTCCTTTTGGAGCTGGTGATCCTTCTCAAAAGTCTATAGTAACCCTAGCAAACCATGGTAGTTTACTACAGGCTTCGTCAATCTATAATGACTGAGAAAGATAGGTAGAATTTCGATAGTAAATTGAGGATAGCATCCTTGCCTAACTGTTCATGCAACGAAAAGCTAAGCATGCTAAGGCATTCAATCTGCTCAATCATGTATAAAACATGATCAGTGGACTGAAGCTCCTCCTCGCATACGGACATTGAACACTGCGCAGGAGGTTTTATGTTTCTCTGCATCCTCAGGGGTGCCGAAGGACTCATTCAATATTTGAATCATCTTCTCAGACTGTGCATCATCGAACTTATGACTAAGTTCATCATTCATAGCTGCCCTCATCATGTAATGCACAGTCGTGCAATCATTGAGCCACTTCATGTAAGTGTCTCTCACATTACGAGGAGCATTGGCTGCAGGTTCTTCAGGTGTGATCCGTAAGGACATACAAAATCCTCTCGTGCTCCAACACGATCTTCAACTTTCGATACCAGCTATCGAAGTTGGGTCCGTGAGCTTGTCGCTGTCCAACAGCGAACGGAGGGATAGTGTGTTGGCCATAACTGAAAGGAGAAAATATTAGTATATGAATTATTTTTTAATCCTGAAAGATATGGACTTAGTCTAAAGGTCTTTCCACTATTTTTTGAATTTGTAGCCTCTACCTCCAACTCGAGGAATTACATTAATTTTTTAGGGGTACTAGAATCCACATGGACTGCATTCGGTCCGAGTGTGGCTCGGCCAATCCTAGTGCATTCATGGTAGGTTCATAACCAATTATTTCTCCAAACAACTTCTAGCATTGGGTTTTGCCCCAGACATCCCTTCAGCAGGCGTGTGTGCACCTCCACTGAAAATCTTTAGGTCCAACCATTAACATGACACATCAAGTGCATCCAACAAATGGATGTCCAGGCCGAGTGTGGCTCGACCAACCTGAGCATTGATCTGAAGGTACATCATGATGGTCATATGATGAATGACAATTTCAATACGTAATAGACACCAGGCGTGTGGTGCCTCCAATGCCTATTTGAATATTGGACTCATTATCACACACCTTAATGGGAGGCAATGACCAAGTTATCTCATAACTTTATCACTTTATGGACCTAATAATTTAGAGATTTGATTTCATTGACTGAGAATAAGAGAAGAAGTCGACCTGCAAGCTGCAAATCCTTCCACTGACTTCACCAAGTCATGTAAAGGATTAAACACAAGCTGGTCTAAAGACACCTAAATCAGTCACACTGATTCACCTTAATGGCATGGGTCTGCACGAATCGACTAGTGACCTAATCAAAATAATCTACCATGTTGGCCAGGTAAGTGAGATCAGGGAGGGATCTGCCTTAACTCACGTAGACGCATCTAGGTGAATAGCTCCCAATTAAAAACACTTGATCGAATCTGCCAAACTTATCTTAGACACA
>NC_025993.2:140668827-140758827 GCF_000442705.2 Elaeis guineensis
TGAAAGGAGGCGTCAAACCCGAGTGGCCCCGGACAAATCTGCAGCCATGAACAAAAGGACGGGTCAACGCGACGACAATCGGTACCTCCGAACGACATCGATATCGAGCAAGGTAAAAGCCGAAAGGAGCTCGACAAACAATATTCAACATGTGAGTAAAAGAGGTAACAAAAATTTCCTCTCATGTCATTAATTAAGTATACATTACAGAGCCCTTGAGGCTGGAGAAAAAAAACAAAAAGAAAGAATGATGAAAAGAACCGACGACGCGTCATCGAAAAAAAATAAACACAAAAAAAACAAACAAACGGCAAAAGAAGACACATAGAAGGACGAAAGGCAAAAAGAGCCCTAAGGGGGTCCGGCTTCCTCCGACTTTTGAACTTTCGGCTTCGACCCATCAGGGAGTGCCTTAAGCTCTCGACTTCTTCCTTCCAATTCTTTCTCCCTCATTAGCATCTCCACGTACCTCCGAGAAGCCGCTGGCTTTCATTCTCCATCTCTCGGTGCCTCTTTCTCAGGACCTCGGATTCTGCCTCCGCGTCTTTGACTGCCTGCTGCTCGTATACCAGCTGGATTTTCAATTGCTGCAGCTCAGCCTTCCCTCCCCAAGGGCGATAGATAGCTCTTCTACGATTTCTCTCAGGGATTGGAGTTTGTCGGGATCCCGAATAGGAGCAAACTGAGCTCCTTCAGCTAGCTGCCTTTGAAGGCGGGCAACCTCGTCGGTCGCCATCCTGAGCTTCCCCCTGTAATCGCCACTGCTGCTGCACAGCCGGGCCCGTATCATTATAGTTTGCCTCGACGTCCTGAAGCTGTTACTGGAGGTCGGAGAACTTCTTCGACCATTCTTGGTCGCAGTTCGGCCCGAGTCGAAGCTAGGATGAGCTCCCTTCCAATGGCTGATCTTCTCCTGTGCAGCTGACAGCTCCACTCTGAGAGAGCTGATTTTGGAAGCTTGAGCCCAAGACGATCGCTGGCGACGCTTCTTGTGTTCCTCTAGCTCCTTCTCGAAGTTCGCTTCCTCCGACTGTACTCCATGATCCCCTTCACGTGGAGGTTCCGGAAGTAGGTGGCCTCCGCAGTGGCCTCAGAGTGGCTCTCCCTCAACCGCGAAGTTTCATTCTCCATCTCCTTCGATCTTTTTGTTAAATGACGAACTTTCTTCCTCAGATGTTAGGATCGTGGACTTCAGCGAAACTCCCTGTGGGAAGGGAAGCGCTTCGGCAGGACACTGCCATCGGGGAGATAAAAGCGTCAAGGTGCATCTCATTATAGAAAGAAAAGGAAAAGAGTGGAGAAAGCCTCCATAAGGAGAAAACCCAATTTTATTGATTGGATGTTTCTTAAAGACAAAAAGAAAAAAGAAAAATTGCAATAAAAAGAAAAATACAAAGTCAGAGGTCTCAGACCTCTGAAATAGGAGTTGGGGAGCTCGGTGTTCTTGGAAGGGGAGCTGCGGTGGCAGCGGTAGTGGGAGAGGGCCCGGCTTCATCTTCAGACGCCTCATCCAAGAAGTTGAGGTCGAGCTCGAAAAATTTCTTGACCACCTTCTCTTGATAGAACTCGAACCCTTTGATGAATGCTTCTTGGCCGAACTTGACGTTCAGGTCTCTCATCTCCGCAGAGGCCTTGAACTCCTCCACCGCTAGGACCCTGGCCTCCGAGATCAGAACCGAAATCTGCTCCATCAAATTTGCGACCTTGGCCTCCACCTTCCTCACCATCTCCTCCGAGGCCTGCTTTTCTTTCTCAAGGGCCTCCTGGAGGTTGGCTACCTCGGCAGCCTTTTCTTTGAGGTGGACGGTTTCGGCCCGACGATCCTCCTCCGCCTGGATGGCATCCTCCTCACCCGGTTCGTCGCCTCGATGTTGGCAAGGAGCTGGTGTCCGATCTGCAAGGGCGGCTAGGAGTCAGAACGAAAGTTGAGAAGCTAATTAAGTAGAGGTCGAGGGGAAGGAGGAAAGTGAATCTGTTTATCTCGAGGTAGGACCCTAGAGAGTCCCAAACCCGCTACTCGGGGTCGGCGCGAATGATCCTCTGGATGACTTCTGACAGGATGCAGCTGTCGATCAGTCGCTTTATCAAGTCCCTGTCATTAAAAGGGATTCTCCCCCGGCTCTTCTTCGAAATCGTGGGACTCTTCGACGGTGGCTCAGCGGCTACTCGCCCTGCGGGCCACCATCTTCCTTCTCCTCCCCCTCTCAACCCCTGGAACCTCCTCGAAGCGGGCTCCCGAAGTGAGAACCTCAGCGGGAGAACTCCTTGAAGAGCTCGGAGAGCCGGAGGTTCGACGTCTGAAGGAACGTCGACCGCGAGAGCCGCCTGGGCAGGCATGGCCGAGCTCATTTCCTCCGTTCTGACCTTCTTTGCTGACCCGAGGCCGCAGCGCCTTTCCTTTTGTGGACCCTGAGGCCCCTGGCAAGCATCCGTGCTGCTTCGGCGTCCATTCCTGAAAAAAAAAAAAAAGAAGGGATCAGCAACAGGATGAAAAAGGAAGAGGTGACGCACAAAAAAAAAAAAGAGAAAAAGAGAAAGGGAAGAAGAAAGGAGAAAAGAAGAAGAAGGAAAAGATAGAATACTCGCAGGATCCAAGGGACTCAAGCCGATGTTGAACAGAAACTGCTCCTTCAGAAGGTTGGGAAGGGAAGGGAAGGGATGGAGTCGGATAACTAAGAAGCTTCCGGGTGGCCTGAAGGTCGTCCTCCCCCAGGCTAGGAGCCCAACAGACAGAGTCCCTCAAGAAGCCCCAAGGGGCATTGGACGTAGAGGTATTTTTCCTTCCAGTTATGGATAGAAGAGGGAGCACCTTTCAGCAACCCCTTCTTACCGAACTGGGGAAAGAAGTACCACCAGTCCTTCACCGAGGGTGGCGCTTGAAGGTGTAAAAATGCCTAAACAAAGAAAGAGATGGCTGAACTTCGACTACGTGGCAAAGGGAGAGGAACCCTATCAAAAACCTAAAGAAATTCGGCGCGACTGAAGCTAAAGAAATGTCTAGAAAATAGAAAAGAGCAACAACGAAGAGCGAAAGTGGAAGCCAGAGGCCAGCACGGAAGGCCTCCTGGTACAGACAGAAACGACCAGGTGGGGGGTGCTAGCCCGGTCGGCGGGACCAGGAAGCTCCAAATCATACTCTGGAGGAACTCCATACTGAACCTTCATTAGTAAAAAGTTCATCTGGAGTCAGAGAATAGGGAATGGTGCCCGGCGCAAAAATCAAGCGAGCCCCAGCCCTAGATGTGGGTTCGTCTACAGTATGAGGGTTCTGGGGGACTGAGGCGGACGAACTCCTGGAACCGCTAGAGGTGGAGGTGTCAGAAGACATTTCAAGCAAGGACCCCAAAAATCCCGAAGAAATCAGGCGAAAAAAGAGCCGAAAGGCTCATGGGAGACCTAACAAGAGGAATGCGACAGAAGGAAAATGGGGGAGAAGGGGCACCTAGATGGCAAGAGAAGGAACGAAAGTTTCGAGACTAACCTAAGTCGCTCTGAAGGACGCAGAGGCGCAAGGATAGGGATGACTCGAAGAACACCTAGGGCCAAAGCGGACGCCAAGGAAGGTCAGAGCTCTCGAAGGGAAGGCGGCCGCCAACAGGACTCTCAGACGGAATGAGACTCCTGGAGGTGGAGAGGCGGGTTTAAATAGACCCCGAGATCTGACGCTATAATGATCGCGGATCTCCCTAGGCCGACCCATGCTCGCCACGTGTCCCACTCGCCACAGCAGGCGGCTAAAAACGGCGGACGACGGACGGCTGACAAAGCCATTACTGGCCATACTTGGGACAATGCTCCAACAAGAATTTCGAAAGGTCTTTTCGGATCGCCTCGATTTGAAAAGACTCCAGCATGCGTGCATTAAATGCCAAGATTTTCGAGGACGGTCGTGCGCGGGCTTCAAGGGAGCAACTTCGGCTGTGAAAATTTTTTTGTACTTCCTTCATTCAAAATTCGAACTCGGAAGTAGGGGGGATTGGTGTTGGGTATAAAATACCCCCCAGCCAAAGTTCGGGCCAGGAGTGACCCTCCAGGGATTCTATCGACGTCCGACCTTCGACGACATCTTTTCGAACTTCTCCGACGGTCGAGCCTCCACAACATTCCCAAGTTCTGCCGACGGATAAACCCCTACTAGTGTCAACCAGATTCTCCGCGACGGACGGACTCCATCCAAGTTTCTACGATGGTTGACCACCTTCTAGACTTCGTTCGGACTCCTACGGGAGCCGGACCTCTTCTCCGAACTCCAACTGCAGGTAGACTTCATCCGGGCTCCTACGGGAGCTGGACCTCTTCTCCGAACTCCAACTGCAGGTAGACTTCGTCCAGACTCCTACGGGAGCCAGACCCCCTTCTTCGAACTCCAACTGCAGGTAGACTTTGTCCGGACTCCTACGGGAGTCGGACCTCTTCTCTGAACTCCAACTGCAGGTAGACTTCGTCCGGGCTCCTACGGGAGCCGGACCTCTTTCCTGAACTCCTATTGCAGGTAGACCTCACCCGAACTCCTACAAGGGCCAGACTCCGAGCTTCTACTGCAAGCGACCCACTCCGAGCTTCTGTTACAAACGATCTACTTCAGATTTCTACCACGAGCGGTCCGTGCCGGATTTCCACTGTAAGCCTTCACCCGAGCTTCCATTATGGACGAATTCCTTCCGGACTTCTATTGCAGACAGGCCTCGGCCGAGATTCCTTGACAAATGATCCCCATCCGGGCTTTTACGGAGATCGAACTCCGATCGAACTTCTATAGCGGACAAATTTCGGGCTTACGGAATCCAGCAGCTGGACCCGTCCAGCTGATGAACCTCTCCAGTGCCATCCGACATCCGCCGTCGGTCGACCCTTTGTCAAATTCTGTGTGAAATCGGACTGCATCTGTGGAAATCCTCTGACCGAGCTCTTACGGCAAGTGGCCCTCGCCTGCAGCCTCAACGCCCAAAGCACCCAACGGTAGAAGGCTCGCCAGCAACATCCGAGCTCCTCTCAGATGGATAGCTACCTCTCTCCGCCAGGCACCTCAACTGAGCTTCGGCCGACAGGCCTGGACCCCCTGGCAGGCCACAGTAACGGTCATGACTCTGCTCCACTTCCTGCGACGGATACTGTGCGGCTCCATCACTCCCTGGCAGGCCACAATAATGGCCACGACTCTGCTCCACTTCCTGCGATGGATACCGCGTGGCTCCATCACTCCCTGGCAGGCCACAGTAATGGCCACGACTCTGCTCCACCTGCGACGGATACCGTGCGGCTCCTCCACTCTCTGGCAAGTCGCGACAATGGACGTCGCTCCACTCCCCGCAACAGACTCTACGTGGCAGGCCACGGTGATGGCCACGATTCCACTCCACTACTCTTCGTAACAAATTCCTCCTGGCCCCGAACGGCCCGCTGCCAGACGGTTACAAACGTTGCTATCAGTCTATTGCACCCTCCGCCTATAAAAATGGGATCCCAGATACGTTATTCTCTAAGCTCTAATTTCTATCTCAAAACTCTGCTAAAATTTTCGTTCGAGCACTCCATTTTTGTTGAGGCAGAGAACTGACTTGAGCGTCGGAGGGTCTTGCCGGAGCACCCCCACTCCGGTTTAGACTTCCCTTGCGAGTCCCGGCGGTGACTGCGGCTCCCTCGACTCCAGCTTCTCCGACGCTGGTGAATTTTTGCATCAACAGTTATCAAAAGGCAATCTTAATTGTAGAAATTAACTTTAATTATAATGACATTATGCCCGTTGCCTTGTCTAATATTATGATGGTTGATTTTAGGAATGTGCAATTTCTTAGGAAAAGATAATGGGCTCTATAGTTGACAACTACGTACTTATGACTTCGCATAGCTTTGGTTTCTTTGTCAAAAAGCAGGGGAGACTTGTGCGGGAAAACGGTGTACCGAGATGGCTGTTCCAAAAGAGAGGGTGGCATCTTGAAGTCTACTTTGATGTGTGTAGATCCTGCGACATTCTTACGAGATACCTCTGCTCTTGCTGTCATTATGTCTCACTGCTTCAATTTGCCTATTTATATCAAGTCTTATTTTCATGAGTGCTATTGGCAGAAACTGCATTAAAGATGATGCATATGGTTCCATCAGGACAGAGGCTTTACCTTCAATCGATCTTGTACTCTTTGTACTAAAAAAAAAAATCCATCGTATATTCTCAAAATGTTGAAAGCATGGAAATACAGATGATCAACCAGGTGCGGCATTCTCAGATTTCGGGTTCTGTAGCTAAGAAGATGGGGTGTTTAGTTCTAAATGCCTTGGGAGGGCCTGTCCGCAGATTTGGCACTTCGTTGCATGATGTGCCGGACTTGGTACACTACATTACCTATACAATTCCCAGTCCCAGGTGATAAGCTATAGGGTCTTTATCCTAGATATGTTAGTACCTTTTGCTTGGCAGTTGGTTGTATTGTGGTGGGATTTTTTATCTTGTAATCTATCCTCATATTAATGAAGCCGGTACCTCCTATTTCTACCAGAAAAAAGTTCTCTCATGGAGTCAACCAAAAAGGCTTCTTTTAGAGGAGTGATCTTATAAACATTGGAATTGTAGAGAGTGATGTTTCCCTGCCACATTAATAAACAAAAAATCCCCTGGTGCATGCACGAGAGGAAATTGTTGCTGTGCCTCTCCAATCAGATAATACGGCGAGAGTGGCTGAACCGAATGGTGTTGGTTCCATCGAGCTCGTGTAGCTGGTCTACGATCGGAGCACTATAAACCTGTAAGGAAAGTCCAGGAATATTGGAGAAGATGGTGGGGGTTTTCTGATGGGAAACCCTTTGACGGTTGAGTCCTTATTGATCAAAGAAGAAAAATAGTAGAAAAAGATGGAGTTAGAGAGAACAGAGTCCAGAATCCTTCCTGTGTATCCAAAGGAGGAGAGCGCATCTCCTCATTTTTTTTTCCTCTTTCTTCCCTTTTTTCCTCTAGCTTTCTCCTTTTTTGTTTGAGGAGGTCTACCAGACGGTTGGCATCCAATGGAGTTGAGGTAGTGGCTATTAGAGCCAGGATGGTAGGCATCAGAGGTGGTCGCACAGTCCGTCGCCTTCGTTCGACAGAGCAGTACGTGTTGGTAGGCTATTGTAGAGCCTATCGCCCACAAGACTCGTGCATCGAAAGTCCTGAAGAATATCTGACCTAGCGAACAATTTGTAGGGAGCTGAAGTAGAAAGGAATAGGATCCACGAGGCATTATCGAATGGTCCTAGACAGGTTGCCAACCTATTGCAAGTGGTTGGCTTGGTGCCGACGTCTGTGGTGCCGTACCGATTGCATGATGTTGCTTGATCACATATCTTGGTTGCCCATGTCATGATGTTGGACGTCTGCCATATCTACAGAAGTGGACATGTCATCAAGTGGACGAAATATGATTTAACACTTGCCCCCTCACTTACCAGTTTGAATTGTTCGGACTAGGAAGTAGACCATTTGATCGGGCCGTGAGGTCACATGTCGGAATCAACTTTTCTGTCGTTTGAAGCTTTGACAGTGCTGCTAGGATGGTTGGATGCTTCTTCGGGCATTGTCTGGCTCAGAGAAAACATGATGAATTTAGAGACATACACCGAAGATCTGCACCAGATGGTTGTCGAGATAGTTCATCAGTTGGCATTGACGGTTATCGAGCACCCCTAGGCTCGACCACCATTCATCACCCGAAGCAGCATGATCTCTAACATTGGGCCATCATGTCTAGTGGGGGTGTTGTTAGATGTATGCTCTAAAAGCCAATTGTTAGATGGCATATATTATAATTTCAGGACATAATATTATACTTATAAATTTTTTATTAATAAAATAGATAATTTTTATTCTAATTATATTTTATATGTATCTATGATTCGTCCAAGAGATTAATAGATGATGATATATATTCTCAAAGTGTTGAAAATTTAGGATATATATTCTTGATGGTTAATTCCTAAAAGCTCTCGATCAAGAGATCATCATGGAGGATGGTGATCAATCTAATTAAATCGATGTATGGATCGCTTTCCTTCCAGACAGATGAGTCTTGAGTCTGCAGTGTGTAGATACTAGAACGAGCATGTAGGTAGTTGTTAGAAAATAATTTGCACTGAACGTGACTAATATGAGAAACCACTTGGATATCTAATCACTCATCAGTGGTTTACTTGATGCTATAGTAGTGTGAGTGATCTTTTAACCTGTGGTGCCTGGACTATTCGTAGTGAGGCTACTATAGTTTGACTACACATATACTTGATCTCCTAACCATTTGGATTCTTACGGTGTATGTTGGCTACAGTAGGTTCAAATTCACTGTTAGAAATAGGATGTATCTAGAAGAAATCTATCGATCTTAGTAAAAAAAAAGTCCTATGTAATTTACAAGACTAATTTCAGAAAGTCTTCGATTGAAGCAAGTGTGAACACTGAAAAAGAATTTTCATAAAAATTCAAAAATGAACTCGAATCGAGTCAATCTTGTATATGACTGACGTTGGGGTTTGATAAGTATTTTATGATCTCCATCTACTCAGAACTCACGATAGAAGGACTGAATCATACGATAACTGTATCTAAATATCTAATTATTCTATTCTCTGGATTGCTACTACATACTGCTAAGTGTCACTGATGGATTGTGAGACTCATCGAGCATCGTTTTGATGATCAATGATGCTTGATGGGTAGAGTTAGAATTATTCTAATCCATTGAAAGGAGTTTCAATGATATTATGATAGGGATCATAATGTGTCTCACTACCAGACAGAATAGATTTATGGGATCACATATAATAGAGATCTTTGACTGATTAGATAGTTAAGTTGTGTTTATAAATCGTAGATGGATCTAATCATCAATATGATTGATAATTAATCCAATGCAAAAGTTGCAATAAAGAAAGTTAGTGAGTTATAGAAGGATTAATTAGCAATTGCATTTCAATTTAACTCAATTTAATTGAGCAATAGGGTTAAAATTAAGTCTAATTGAATTAGATTCAGTTTGACTTGGTTTGGTTTTGATTAGATAAGCCTGATTGGATTATGAGATAACCTAATTGCAAGAGAGACCAATTTCTGATTTGATTAGGACTTGGATGCACTTGATTTTTTAATTGGGTTAGGATCTAATTAGGAGAGATTGGGTTCCTAGTTGGACTAGGATTTTTTCTTTCCTTGGGTGCAACCAAATCCTAAATGGTTCGGGTTTAATTAAAGCATCATAGAGATCCTAGTCTGACTGGGACTCTGTCTCCCTAGCGCACGTCCCATAAGCCATGCAAATTTCTTCACGCCAATTTATTTTTGTGTAAGAAAGCTCTCTCTCAAGCTTCTCAACACCTCCCTTCTCTACCTCTTAGAGATTAGGATGAATTTCTATTTGAATTTGAATCCTAATCAGATAAGGTTTGACCTTATCTATCATTTGGATGCCAAATAAAAGGAGAAAAAAAGGGTGTGGGATATGAGTTTAGAGATCTGAATTTACTGTGAAAAATTTGAAAAAGTGGATGTGGGTTCTCTTCTTGGCATGGGGTTTTAGGAAGAAAAGAAAAAGGATTCTCTTCTTTTCTTCCTCTTCCTTTTCTTCCTCCTCTTTTTTTTCTTCTCTGAGAGGGTCTGAGAGAAATGAAGAAGGGTCCTGTTCAACCATCAAGAAGTGGTCTCTGCAAGAGAGCTAGTACCCTGGAGAGATCAAGAAACTTCTGATTAGATCAAGATCTTGTGTGGATACCTATAGAGACTGGATGATTGTGCAATTCGAGGAACTCAGACATCCACGATCATCAGCTGCAATGATCATCGACCTGCGATAAGGTATGGAGATTGGATCTCCTCTTCTCTTTCATTCTAAAGATCAGATTTCAAATGTATGATCTATGTTCAAATGATAAATTCTAGTTAGATGGTTTGGTAGATCTGTCTTATGTATGATTTGATCGAAAGACAGGTATTTTCATCATACAAAATTTTTAAATGAAAAAATCGATTTATAGGCACTAAATGCAAGTTGCAAAGTGGTGACTACGTAGACCATTCGGATAAAGCAATGCACTCTACATCAGATTTTCTACACTGCTCGTGGTGCACAAAAAATTCTTCAAAAAAATATATCATGCAGAGTAGTTCTTCCAAAAGCGTCATGCGAGGTGCTTCAACAACCCACATGACATGCAAACTTAAATATCATCTTTCTATCATATGGTTGCACCACTAACTCACCTCATTAGCCACCATCAACAGAGATGCCAATAGATTGGATATGGATCGAATCAATCTATATCTATATCCATCCTATCAGTAAAAACCTTGTGTCCATACTTGCTCCATACCCATCTGAGATCAGATCTATTAGAGATGTGGGTCAAATCAGATTGGATATATACAAAGGGTTAGTCGGATCAGATCGGATATATATAAATAATATAAAATTATTGTAATTTTGAAAGAAAATATATATTAAGATTATATCAGATCGGATTCGGATCGAGACATATCATTACCCATATCCGTATCCAATCCGAATCCGCTTTTAATATTCTTTATAAAATCTATGTCCATCCTAAATTCCAATCGGATTGGATGAAATTCATCCCATTTAAATTGGATCAGATCGGATATCTAGCGGATCGATTAAAATTGTCATCTCTAATCGTCAACATCAATAATCCAACCTGACAATTTAGATAAATATTTTTTTATGCCCAATTCATTACACAAAGGAAACCTTGTGTCATTACATGAACACAAGACAGCGAGAAATAAAATTAAAAGAAGCTAGGAAAAAAGGGAACACAAAAAAAAAAAAAAAAAAAAAAAAAAAAGAAAACTTGGAAGACCATTCCAAACCGAAAACCCAAACAAGGCTAGCTCACACCCCACACAACTCCACGCCACGTCCGTGCGGGCGCTCGCACGCTCAAAGAAGTAAAGGTACGTCAAGAACTCAAAAGAAGTAAGAGGAAGAGGAGCTCCCCAGCTGGAATCCGTCGGCGTCGTCCACCGTCGGCATCGGCCCGAACAATGGGCTGTGCACGTAACCCTCCTCGAAGTACATCCCACCAGAACCACTCGCCGCCGGCGAGCCGCACGCGTTGAACTCACCCGCGTCGCACCACATCGCCGCCGCCGCTATCTCCTCCGTCAGCCCTGGGGCGGAGCATTCGACCGCCGGAGCGTCCGTCTCCGATGACGACGTCACCACCAGCGGAGATATTGGTGGCGGAGGTGGTGTAACAGGTAAAGTTAACAACGACGAAGAAGGAGAAGAATAGCAGACCTCCGGTTTGTGGACTCCACCACAAATCATGGGTTCGTTGCCACGAAGAGCTTGGTGGTCGGGTAACGTGACCGGAGGGTAAGGTGACTCCGGGGTTGCTGCCGGCATGTAGAAGGGAAGCAGAAGGCTGTGTTGTTGGAGGTCAGGGGATAGGAAGGGGGTGAGGGAGGAGCCAGGTGGGAGGTCCGGATAAGCGAAGTTGGTGCGAGCGTGGGGCCCGCGGAGGGTGCGGGCGGCGCGGTCGTATGCGACGGCGGCCTCCTCGGCGGTATCGAAAGTGCCGAGCCAGTGGCGCTCCTTGGTCGCTGGGTCGCGTATCTCCGCCGCGTATCGCCCCCATGGCCGCCGCCGCACTCCAAGGTACTTCGTGCTGCCGCCCGTCCCGTTGCCATTGCGGTCGTTGTCTTGGTGCTGCCGTGGTGGTTTGCGCTTAGGTTTCTTCTCTTGCAGCCCGTTGGAGATTGGTGAAGTAGAAGAAGAGGAGGAGGTGGTGGTGGAGAAGAAATAAGAGAAGTCCATTTAAGCAGCAGATAGAATTTGAGGGAGAGAGAGCTGTGGGGTTTAGGGTGTGGGTGGAGAGTGGTGCAGCACGGTGGCGTTTATATAAGTCGAGAGAGGGGGAGAGAGAGAGAGAGATTCCTTTGAGATTTTACTAGGGTTGCCATTGAGAAAAGTTAAAATGATGATTTAGTTGGAGGATTTGAGACTTTGATTATAGGTGGAGTCCACCCATGATCAACCTAATGATTTGGACTGGTGGAAGGAGGCCACATAGATTTCTCCATGGATTCAAGGAAACAACTATAAGTAACAGTTGGATTGAGCAAATTTTATTGTTAAGATGTTGCCGCGAGGGAGACTCTTGAATGTGTTAGCTTAAAAATGGATTAGAGAGCACACAACGGAGTAGCTTTTCATGTTAAGAAATCCTGAGACGGCGTCATGATAAGATCAGCTATAACAAAGAAGGATATCGATTGCTAACTAGGTGGAAAACTTGAAATTGTCTAGGTTCCCCACAAGAAAAGTATTCAGATTTAAAATCAAGTCAAAATCATTAAGTTGATAGAGGAGTTGATTGTTTGTAGAACAAAATTGAGAACCTAGGAACTTGAAAGAAAAAGTCATTAACCTAGTTGGAAGAACTGAATGCATATGATTAGGACCGAAGTGAGTTACAGTCGATAAACATGATGTCAAAAAAAAGATCAGAGTCTTTGGCAAGTGCTGAGGAAGATAAATTTTCAGGTATCTATTATTTGCATTATATGCCTTTTTGGGTGCAAAAAAGCCTTGTACAATCCAAGTTCTTGTTACCTTAAGGTTATCTATGTAAGCATCCACCTAATTTGCATCTCGGTTTCATCAATAAACGTAAATTAATGCTTGGCTTTGATCTTTTCCCCTCATTTTTTATGGTTCATATGTTGATTCATTGATGGCATTTGAAGAAAGTGATCCAATATGGACTAAGACTAACCTAGTCTTACCTGAAAGAAAACGTGCAGTTGCATCAAAAAAGCATGCGTCTTAGGCCCGCATTAAAAAGCCAATGAGTAGTACAATAGTTTTTTAATTCTCTGATGATTATTCTCTCACGAAATGGAGTTTCTAATGATGAGGAGAGGTCCTTGCAAAACTTTTCCACACACATGATTAGAGGGCTTCACAGAAATGATTAGCATGTGCCATCTCTTCCCTTTAGATGCCATGCCTTAATATTCTAATTTACAAATACTTCTCCCTCATATAGATTTAATTTACAGAAGCAAAAGTTCTAGAATGTACATGCCCCTAAATAAAACGAGAAAAGTAGAAAGTTGGATCAGAAACTCATCATAGATTTGATTGCAACCATGAGAAAATGATCCTCTTTAGTGTTATCTAACTAAATATTTTTTGTTCCTATGAGAAATATATGATCCAAGATTTCTCTGCTGCTTTCAAATGCTTTAGCTTTGTTTATTGATTAATATATTTATTGTTTTAATAGGATGTTATATAACATCTCAGAGATCTTCTTTTTTTAAATGATCTATCTCTTTGATTATGAGGATTTCCCTTATACTTCATCGTCTAGATACTTTCCATTTTACAGTTGATCAAATTTGTCTATATAGGCTTGAAAATATATGTGATCCATGCATGTATATAACTCATGAAGGAATTGAGGCGATTTCTTCAGTTAGAATGGTACAAAGAGGGTCTAAAAACTCATGATGAGTATCAACATGAAACATCCAAAGTAGTCGATTACCATACAATAGATTTACAAAATATTTGAAGAGGGTGATGTAAATGTGGGTCCTTTTCACCATTGAAAGAGGGATATTCATATGGTCCATCATAAAAGTTGGTCGATGAAGGTTCTTAAAAGCTTATCAATATCACATACAACCATCCTCTCAATAAATTTAGATCAACATCAACCAGCTCCAATGGAAAGGACTGTCTTTATCAATTGTGTTCACCATCTTGCCATCATATAAGGGTGATGTGGCCAAGTCATATGCATTGTCCATCTCAATCACAAAGTGGGGAATCTATAAATGAATTATTGCTTTCCTTGTGAGCCAACACTTATATTAGTAACCATATATAAGGTGAAATATGAGGTCTGAGAACTTGGTGGCTAGCAAGTTAAAAAAGAGTTTGGTGCACTAGATTATTTTATGGGAGTTTGAATGTAGATCATGTTCTGAATCGCGTGTACAAATTTTTAAACCAAGGTATTGGAGCACTATAATTGCCTAACCATGTGCTTCCTATTTGAGCCAAATCAATGATCATTTCCACAAGCCATCACCTTTTTAAAGCCAATGACTCCTTTAATCTTTTCAATCTCACGGGGGGTTATAATTTTTTTTCTGTTCTATATTTTGTTGTGAGGCCCATGGAACCCTGAATGAGTCAAAAGAAAAGTCGGGCTGCATGTGAGGGGGGAACTTGTACATGTATGTTCTATAGTGAGACAATGACTAGGCACTAGAAACTTTCATCTCTAATGCCACAAATCTACTAGAGTAGAAAAGCTCTTGTAAACAGCAGCCAAATCGTTTGTTTTGAGGGCTCTTGTCACCATCTCTTTCAACAATATAGCCTTTTAGAAGCTTTCTGACACAAGCAGTTAATCTTGTGCTTTGCCTAATCACAAATGCATTGATCGAACACCTTTGGATAAAGTTTACCATGGAATCCAAGGTGATGGGGTCCTTCATTTCTTGCTAAGCTACATAACAAATAACGGAACAATAAAAGGCCATTTAGAACCGATGCTACAGGGAAAATGTAAAGACCTCATTAGATGAATGTGCAATTCTTCTAGCCACAGCTGGACCTAGAAATCATGTTATATGCATGACCTAAACTTAACGCTCTAAACAAATTCAAATGCCATGAGGCTCTATCCATGCCAAAATTCCTAAATTTTCTTTCCCTCCTTTACATTCTATCTAGGTGATTAACCTAGCTAGAGTAAAACTCTGTTAGAAAATATGCCTCAAGATTCGGTCTACATTGAGCCCACAACGAGGTTCAGAAGGACGAACGGAGTCCAACGAGATTAAGAACAGTCCAAATGGAGAATATACGTGAAAAAGAAGATCGAAACGGGAGGCACGATACACGAGACAGCGACGACCGGTGGTGGGCCGGTGGAGATGCATGCGCACAGGCGCGCGTGGCCCAGCGTATAGGCGGGCCCAACGTGGGTGGGCCCAGTGAGGACATGCGCGTGGGCCAGCCCAGCACGCATGGGTGACCCAGCACCCCTGCGCGGTCCACCGTGGACCATGGGGCGCTGGATGGTCCATGGGACTGGCGTGGATTAAACACGCGGTCCACGCATGGTTCAGAGTGTTTTTTGCATGATCTGATGGTCCAGATTGCAGCCGATCATGATCGGATAGCTGAAGATGAATCCGAGCTTGATCAAGTGATCGATTGTCCTGATGTGTGCGATCAGACGGCTCTGGTGCGAGCCGGTCACAATCGGATGGCCACGGATAATTCTAGACTTGATTGGGACTCTGTTTCCTAGTGTAACAGTATTTTAGAGTTTTTGGAGTTTATAAAACTCCGATTGATGAGCCGTCAGTTGCGTTGGAGAGCTGGTGACGTCCTGGAGGTATAGAAAGGTTTCAACAAAGATTTTTAAGAGCTTTTGTAAGGATTTTGAAATTTTTTCTTGAGACACTTTTGTACAAGGGTTGAGTGGTGAGTTCCTCTTGCATTGATTGTATTTTGTTCTCTCATAATAAAGCTTGCATGCCCCGTGGAGGTAAGCTTGAGGCCATCTACGTATTTATATTGCATTTCTTATTTTATTTTTCTTCCTGCTGCACCATGTGGTACCGGATCTTGGGCGCAAATATTGGTATCAGAGCAAAGTGGTGCCAAAGCGTAGGTTGCAGCAGTGGTGATCGAGATAGAAGATAGAGAAGACAAGCACAATCAAAGTGAAGATCAATAGATTTGATGAAAAGAGTAATTTCTCTTTGTAGCAGGTGAGGATAAAAGACGTGCTCATCCAACAAAGGTTGATCAATGTTCTCTTGTGCAAAGAGAAGCTAACCATCATGGAGATGCAGGATCGGAGGTGGCTCCAGATGTAGGTAGTGAGTATGATCCACTTGTATCTAGTGGATGAGGTGGTGATCCATGTGCTTGACAAAATTTTTTTAACGATACTATGGTCAAAGCTCGAAGAGTTGTATATGATGAAGTCTCTCACCAACATCTTTTTTCTTTGGAGGCAGTTCTATCAACTGTGGATGACTGAAGGACATAGCATGTAGGAGTATCTCAGCCACTTCCAGAAGATCTACTACAAGAAAAGAGTATTTTTATGACGGAATTACGACGAAAATATTTTTATCGTCAATAAGTTTATTTACAATGAAAAATAAAATTCATCGTAAATAATAAAATATTTATGATGAAAATAATTTTTCATCGTAAATAGTTTGCTATTAGCGATGAAAAAAAATTCATCATAAATACTCATTATTTATGATGAATATTTTTATCATAAATAATATAATATTTATTTTAATTTTAAATTTTTAAATATTCATGATGAAAATATTTTCATCATAAATAACTAAAGTATTTATGATAAAAAATATTTTTTCATCAAAAATAATCTTATTCCCAACAAAATATTTCATCACTAATATTTGAAAAAAAATAAAAAATTTTAAAAATTATAGATTATTTACGATAAAAATATTACATCATAAATAATTTAGTATTTATGATGAAAATCATTTTTCATCATAAATACTCATTATTTATGATAAAAAAAATTTATCACAAATATTTAAAAATAATTTAAAAATCTAAAAAAATAAAATTTTAATATTTATGATGAAAAAAATTTTCATCATAAATAGTCTATTATTTATGATGAAAATTTTTCATCATCAATATTTCAAAAAAAATAAAAAATTTATAAAATATAAAAATTATAGATTATTTATTATGAAAATATTACATCGTAAATAACTTAGTATTAGTAATAAAAAATAATTTTCATCATAAATAATCTATTATTTATGATGAAAATATTTTCATTATCAATATTTTAAAAAAATTAAAAAATTTAAAAAATATAAAAAATTATAGATTATTTAAAATAAAAATATAAGATCATAAATAATTTACTATTTATGATAAAAAATTATTTTTCATCATAAATAGTCAATTATTTATGATAAAAATATTTTTATCATCAATATCTTGAAAAAATAAAAAAATTAAAAAAATATAAAAATTATAGATTATTTATGATGAAAATATTGTATCATAAATAATTTAATATTTACAATAAAAAATAATTTTTATTGCAAATAGATGTTATTTATAATGAAAATATTTTTATCACCAAGATTTTAAAAAAATAAAAAAATTTAAAAAATAAAAAATTATAGATTATTTATAACAAAAATATAGCATCATAAATAATTGACTATTTATGATGAAAAATAATTTTTTATCATAAATAGTAAATTATTTATGATAAAAAATTTTCATCATCAATATTTTAAAAAAATAAGAAATTTAAAAAATAAAAAATTATAAATTATTTATGATGAAAATATTACATCATAAATAACTTAGTGTTAGAGATGAAAAATTATTTTTTATTGTAAATAATCAATTATTTATGATGAAAATATTTTCATCAATAATATTTTTAAAAAATTAAAAAATATAAAAATTATAGATTATTTATGATAAAAAAATAGCATCATAAATAATTAACTATTTATGATGAAAAATTATTTTCTATCATAAATAGTCAATTATTTATGATAAAAATATTTTTATCATCAATATATTAAAAAAAATAAAAATTATAAAAATTATAAATTATTTATGATAAAAATATTATATCATAAATAATTTAGTATTTATGATAAAAAATAATTTCCATCATAAATAGATATTACTTATGATAAAAATATTTTCATCATCAATATTTCAGAAAAAAATAAAAAATTTAAAAAATACAAAAATTATGAATTATTTATGAGAAAAAAATAGTGTCATAAATAATTAACTATTTATGATGAAAAATTATTTTTTATTATAAATAGTCAATTATTTATGATAAAAATTTTCATCATCAATATTTTAAAAAAAATAAAAAATTTAAAAAAAAATTATGGATTATTTGTGATGAAAATATTGTATCATAAATAACTTAATGTTAGTGATAAAAAATTATTTTCTATCATAAATAGTCAATTATTTATGATAAAATATTTTCATCATCAATATTTAAAAAAAATAAAAAAAATAAAAAATTTTAAAAATTATAGATTATTTATGATGAAAATATAATGTCACAAATAATTGACTATTTGTAATAAAAAATTATTTTCTATCATAAATAGTCAATTATTTATAATAAAAATATTTTTATCATCAATTTTTTAAAAAAATAAAAAATTTAAAAAATATAAAAATTATAAATTAGTTATGATGAAAATATTGCATCATAAATAATTCAATATTTGTGATAAAAAATGATTTCCATCATAAATAGATATTATTTATGATGAAAATATTTTCATCGTCATTATTTTGAAAAAAGTAAAAATATAAAAAATATAAAAATTATGGATTATTTATGATAAAAAATATAGCATTATAGATAATTGATTATTTATGATAAAAAATTATTTTTCATCTTAAATAGTCGATAATTTATGATAAAAAATTTTCAGCGTCTATACTTTGAAAAAATAAAAAATTTAAAAAATAAAAAAATTATGGATTATTTATGATGAAAATATTATATCATAAATAACTTAGTATTAGTGATGAAAAATTATTTTTTATCATAAATAATCAATTCTTTATGATAAAAATATTTTTATCACTAATATTTTGAAAAAATAAAAAAAAATTTAAAAAATAAAAATTACAGATTATTTGTGATGAAAATATAATGTTATAAATAATTGACTATTTATGATGAAAAATTATTTTTTATCGTAAATAGTCAATTATTTATGATGAAAATATTTTTATTATCAATATTTTAAAAAAATAAAAAATTTAAAAAATATAAAAATTATAGAAATAATTAAAAAATCTAAAATTTAAAAAAATAATTTTTGACACTGAAAAGAAATCATTCTTTCAGTACCCAGACTTTGTTGGATTATGCAATAAAATTTTTCACTTTCAATCGAATCAACCGTTTATAAGATCCAAGAGCAAGCTGCCTCAAAAAATTAAACACAAAGAATTTGAGTTAGAAAAAATGTCAACTTCCAACTGTATAGAGAACAAAATTTTATCAACTGTTCGATGGATTAAATTATATCATTTACTTTTAAATCTTTTCAAAAAAATTTGATCAATAATCTCTTATGACAATAAAATTCTATAACATTTTTAACAGAAAAACATAACTTTTTGAATGCTGTCCTTAATCTGTGGCAGATGATGTACCAAAGCAACCCGATCCCTGGAACCACCAATTGATGTTAATCCTCCATCAGAAAGATCAAACTTTATATAGAAACTAAGACCAGCAAATCACCTAAAAATTGGTTCAAATAAAGTATCTGTTAAAATATAAGAACACGATCAAAATTTAACTCACGTGTAACAAAGATTGCTAGTTAACATCTACAATGTATCAGTAGAAAAATGATTATCATCCAGTAGTACATGATAATGTGTTGGTCTGCTGGTCTCCTGAATAAAAATAAAATATAGATAAATTGATAAAAAATTATTTTAAAAATTAAATAAAATTAGATTATGCAAATACTTAAAATCAAAAAGATTATCTGTAAAAATCAGTTCACCAGTTGCCACTCATCATTATAGGATAGAAAAGGTGGGGATTAGCCCCTCCTAATCTTAAAAAATAAAATAATAAGAAAAAAATATAAAAAAAATATTATCTTTATACCAGTATGGCTACAAAGATAGAAATCAAACTCTGTTAGATGACAAATCCTTATGTCGATCATAGTTCCAAATCATATGAAAAATATTACTAAATTTTTAGGCCACTTAATTGATCAACCCTAACAAAACCATATGAAGATCAACTAGGCTCTTTGACATGTTTCAAATCCACAAAAGCATGCATTATGAAGGATAGCCAAGCTACTTTTTTATGTATATAATTTTTTTTAAAGAAAAAATTATAAATTAACTATTTATATAATTTTTTATTAATAAAAAAATTAAACTTTTTGATGAAATTATTTTAAAAAACTTTTTTAGATCAAAAATTTTTTAGATTAAAGAAAATTAATTTTTTTGGATGAAATTCATTTAAAGAAATAATTTTTTTAGTGAAATTTTTTTTTGATGAGAATTAGTGGCGATAAAAATTAATTTTTTATTACTATTAATGTTATTAATAATGAAATATCTCTTTTTCATCATAAATAATTTTTGTTATTTTTTAGTAGAATTTTTTTTATGAAAATTATTGATGATGAAAATCAAATTTTTGTTGCTAATGCAGTTATTAACGATGAAATTTTTTCTTCACTAATAATTTTTTTAGATAAAATTTTTTTAGCAAAAAAATTTTTTAGTGAGAAAATTTTTTTATTTTTTGATAAAAATTATTGACGATGAAAATAAAATTTTCGTTGCTAATAATGTTATTAACAATAAAAATTTTTTTCATCGTAAATAATTTTTTTTAGAAGAAAAAAATTTTTTAGTGAAATTTTTTTTTTTCACAGGAATTATTGACGATGAAAATAATTTTTCATCTTTAATAATTGTATTAGCGATAAAAATTTTTGTCGCTAATAGTTCTGCATTCAATGCATGTCAACTCGACGTCCCTTCGTGCGAAACCCTTTCCCCCCTCCCTCCCTTCTCCCCTTTCTCCTCTTCTTTCTCTCTCCCCTCTCCCTCTCCCTCTCTATGCTCTCCCTAAGCTCTCCCATCTCCCCTCTCCTCTCTCCATCTTCGTGTTCTCCCCCCTCTCTTCCCGTCGGTGAGCCCCTCTCCACCGTCACTACCGTCGTCTACATCGCTATCCGCTAGAGGTAAGGTTCTAACCCTTTTTTTTTTGTTGATCGGGCCACCGGGGGGTGGAGAGGGTTGTGGGGGGAGGGGCTTGGCCGGCGGGAAGGGGGCCATGGGCGGCCGGTGGTGCCACGAGGTCGGAGAGGGGGTCGGCCAGTGGAGACGGGGTCGGAGAGGGGGCAGCCGATGGCTAGGGGCGAAATGGGGCGAGGAGGGGGTCGGCCATGACATGATGGCGCCACGGGGCCGTGGAGTAGGTCGGTCGGGGAGGGGGTCGAGGAGGTGATAGCAGGGAGGGGTGGGTGATAGCGGGGAGGGAGGAAGGGAAGAGAGAAAGGAGGGGGGAAAAAAGAAAAAAAATAAAAAAATAAAAAAAATAAAATAATCAAATAATAATCAAATAATAATCAAATATTTTATTATTTGATTAATAAAAATAAAATCTGGATCATGATTCGAATTGGATTGAGGTCGGGATCTGGATCGAGATCTTGATTCAGATTGGGATCCAGATCGAGATCTGATCAGGATTCGAGTTGAAATCCAGGTTGCATGGGGTTGGAGAGGGTGGCGGCGCCGTGGGGGGTGGCTCGTGAGAGGTAAGTGACAGCGGCGGTGCCGCGGAGCAGAGGTCACAAGGGCCGAGTTCGGGCAGCGCAGGGTGTGTGACGGTGCCGGCGTTGTGGGAGTGGGGGTCGTGGGGGCTGAATTCGGACAGCACGGGGTGTGTGATGACACCGGCATCATGGGAGCGGGGGTCGTGAGGTGTGTGACGGCACCGGCGCCATGGGAATAGGGGTCGTGGGGGTCGAGTCCAGGTGGTGCGGGATGTGTGACGGTGCCGGTGCTGTGGGAGCGGGGGTCGTGAGTGCCGTGTCTGAGCGACGTGGGGTGTGTGACAGTGCCGGCACCATGGGAGTGAGGGTCGAGTCTGGGTGGTGCAGGGTGTGTGACGGTGCCGATGCCATGGGAGCGGGGGCCGTGGGAGGCCAAGTCTGGAGCTCGTTTAGGGTAAAAAATATTTAAGAATAATGGTATGTGATATAATTCTATTCATTAAAATATAATTTATTTTTTGCTATTATTGTTCAATATTATATTCATTTATATGTCAAAAACTGTAGATATGGCACCAGGAGATAGACGACGATGTTTGTGTTTGCTGTCTACCTCGAAGGCTGAGGCGCCTTCACCGATTTTCACTGCCGCACTAGCTCCATCGCTAGAGGGTCTTGCACTGGCAGGTCCCAATAAGACGGGTTTGAGTGAGGCGAATTCGAGTGATATTATTATACTTTTTATATAATAAAATTTGATTTTTTTTTTGAATATCTATCATACTAATGATTTATTTATTATTGTTTTAGGTTAGTCTCCACCAGTAGTGAGGTGAGGGCGAGGTCCATCGAAGAACCTCGCTTTAGAGCATTGGAGATGCGAGCACCCAGGACAGCGTCTCCGTATCGAGATACCACCCAGCTACATCAGGCCCATTATGGGATGGTGTGAGCCGTGGCAGACCGAGCTGGGCATCATATGCCGCAGCTATGCCCCCGTGATACTTTTCGATTGGTGTTACATTGTACCGACTCAGAGAGATTTTTTACATCCAGTTATAGGTAAAATAAATTATACTCTAAATATTTAATTAGCACGATATTCTTCTAATATTTGTTATTGACCGGATGTATTTGATATTATTGATTTTGAGGAGGATCGTGTGCGGCAAATTGTAGATGCTCATTTATCTTTATATTTCAAGGAGTATCACCACCACATTCATCAGTATTGGTACCATGTGATGCATGATCATGGGGTGGAGGCAGCGCGGCAGTGGCCCTATGACAGCATCACTATGGATGATTGGACTGTCATATGCCGATATTATGAGGATCCGGTATATCATGTTACACATCTAAACTTCTTTTTTTTTAAAGTTTAATGATTGAATCATTTATTCTTAAATTTAGTTTGTTATCTACTAATTTGACTACTAATTGTACAGAGAAGATGTGCCCAGAATATCACGAATCGGGCTAGACAAACTGTACCACATTATAGGGGTTCGAGATCATTTGCTCGTCACATGGAGCAAATGGTAAGTATTTTTAATTAGTATATAATTCTCTAGCTATTTAAAATTTTTTTAATTAATTATTCTCAAATTACAGAGAGATGCTGAGAGTGACGAGCTTTCTGATAGGATCAATATCTACCAGCGGACCCACCAGCGACGGTCAGGAGAGTGGACGACGGGGAGCCAGGAGCTCTTTGTAAATTTTTTGAATTATTTTTTTATTTATAGATTAATTTTTAGTATGAAATTAAAATAGTTATAATTTTAATTTTCAGGACCGTATGATAAACATCAGATTTCAGCCTATCCTTTAGGGCTCGACCGCACCCACAGATGATGAGATCTGTGATCAGATGTTTGGTATGAGATCCTATTATGTTAGAGATCTAAGATATGGGATCACTGCTCCCTCATCCTCATGCTCGTTCAGGATAGATATCCATGCTGCCTGCGATGCTCGGCTGGTGGAGGTGCAAAGGCAGGCTAAGCAGCGAGCTGATGAGTTGATTGCATGCGTCGATAAGTACCAGCGGCTCTAGATCTAGATGATGGAGTGGATGGCATAGATGGAGCAGATGAGGCAGCAGCAGGTCGGTCTGAGCTCATCCGAGCGCTCTCCTTCTCCAGCTCATTCTCCTTCTGTAGATGCTGACACTTGACGATCTATTTATGTAGCTTTTTATTTTTATTTTATATTTCTTATAATTTTAATTTAATATAATAAAATGATAAAATTTATTTATAAATTTATTGTATAAATTTTTTATTTTATTTTTTATTTTTAATTTATAAAAAATATTATAAATATAAATTAAATATATATATTTATAAATTATTTTAAAAAAATATCTAAAAATTATTAGTGATAGAATTATTTTTGATGAAATATTAGTCACCAAAAAAAATATTAGCGATGAAAAATTGACAGTAAATAAATTTTTTTAATAAATTTAAAATTATTAAAATTTTATATTAAATTAATAATGATGAAAATATATATCAAAATTTGAATTATTTGTGACATAAAATTTACGTTGCTAATATGTTTTTAAATTTTATTTTTATAAAAAATTTAATTAAATTAATAGTGATCAAAATATTTTTATCATAAATAATTATATTTATGATGAAAAATTTATGTCACTAATATTTTTTTAAATTTAATTTTTATAAAAAATTTTAATTAAATTAATAGAGATGAAAATATTTTCATCGCAAATAACCATATTTACAATGAAAAATTTACATCGCTAAATTTTTTTTTAATTTAATTTTTATAAAAATTTTTATTTAAATTAATAGCAATGAAAATATTTTTATCATTATTAATTTAATATTTATTAGTAATAAAAAATTTTATTGAAAATTATCATATTTATAATAAAAAATTTACGTCGCTAATACTTTTTTAAATTTAAATTTTATAAAAATTTTTAATTAAATTAATAATGATGAATAAAATTTATTAAAAATAATTAATTTCATTATAAATTATCTTTTTTTATAGCTAAAATTTTTTATCATAAATAGTTTTCAAAAAAATAATTTTTTTAACGATGAAAATTTTTCATCCATAATTTTTACTATTTACGATGAAAATTTTTTTTTCATCGTAAAAAATTATCAGCAACGGCATTATTGGCGTCTAAATATTAACGATAAAATTTTTATCACTAATAACTATTAGCGACGAAAATAGGCTATTAGCGATGAATTCTTTTTGTCTCTAATATCCTCTTTTGTTGTAGTGATCCTCACCGACCTCCTCGACATTGGCGAGAAAGTTAAGGAGAAGAGTAGAGCACTGATCTTGCTAGCATTGCTTCTCCCTTCATATGAGTCCCTGGTGACTGCTCTTCTAGTGAAAAAGAGCACCATCAAGATGGACAAGATCACCATGGTGATTCTTCAAAATGAGATTCTCAGGAAGGAGAACCCAGCTTCGAGCTCAGGTGGCAGCTCAGCTTTGATGGTTTCTGAAGGAACAAGAGGTGGTAGATAGAGTGATAGGAGATCGCGATGAGGACGGTCCAAATCTAGGATGAGGGACTTGAGCAAGATCGGATATTACCGATGTGACGAGTTGGAGCATCTAGCCAGAGACTGCCCTCAACTCAAGGATTGGATGAGGGCTACTACAGCGACAGTCAGTAGCAACTCAGAGGGTGATATCTTGGAGATATCTGATGAAGTATCTACTTCTTCAAATTTTCAACAGTGAATTTTAGATTCTACATGCACTTATCATATATGTTGCAGAGAGGAGCAGTTTGACTCCTTGGAGAGCAGTAAGGGTACTATTTATCTGCCAGATGAATTGAGCTGTGTGATCAGAGATATTGGGATGGTCAGCTGAAGGACACATGATGGTGTAGTGAGGAGATTGGGGTAAGTTCGATACATACCTGATTTCAGATGAAATCTTATCTCACTGAGCAGACTGAATTCAAGAGGCTACAAGACGGCAGCTAGTGGAGGAATCCTAAAGGTGTTGTGCTGCAATAGGATTGTTCTAGAGGAGAAGAAGAGGATGAGAGGACATTACTATCTGGAGGGGAGCTCAGTACGAGATGGAGCTTCAGGAGCCAGGAGGAGCCCAGAGCGAGGTGGAGCTCCAGATGAAGGGAAGAAAATAGTTTTCCTCCAGAATATGCAGGTTGCATCTAAAAAATTTTCTCTAATATTCTACTTATTTAATGATCAAATCCTTACCGAAATCGCAGCGAAAACAGAGATCAAATCTTAAATTTCTGATATAAACTTACACGGAGGCCTGGATATGCAGATCCTCTACTTCGCATGCACATCAGACGTCACAGGAAAGCAAGATGAACTCTAATCCAATTGGCTTCGCAACTCAATCAATTGAGGGATGAGATGTGATGATGTGACACCTCACACCAGCAGGTAGGATGCCCAAGAAGGATCCATGTCCAAAGAGAGGAGGCGGCAACAAAGGGAGAGATGTAGAAGATGAAGGACCTCTCTCTTCAAATGCCTGTCTCTCTCTTTCTCTCTTCTCTCAATTTGATTTGTTTGCTATTCCATTCTCTTCTTTCATCCATAGGTAGAGACCCTCTCTATTTATAGATGATTCTTATAACCCAATGAGAGGAGGACTTTTTATTCAAATCTGATTTGAATTGGTCCAATACTCATGAAAGGAGGACTCCTACATGAGATATAATTGCCATCACTTATGATATCCACTTTGCACCCACTTTCACATCCCCTTGGGATGCCCCAAATAAGCACCAAACTAATTTTTGATCATGCTTCATGAGTGGATATTTTCAGTGTAAGTAAAAATACTCATATCTCATCCAAAATAGGTCCGATTCGAATTCGATTCGAAGCCGATTCGAAATAATTTCGAAAAGCTGTTAATCCTAAACTCTTTAGGACTTTTGTACCAAGTCTAACTTGAATTTTGGATCTATTTAAGTCTAATTAATTCAGATCTAATCTGAAATTAATTAGTACTTAAATTCAATCTTTCATATATTTCATGGATCATAGATAGAAATTATTCATCCTCAGAATCGAATCTGAACCTCATGTATAGTGCTAGCTAGACATAGTCAACTCTTCAATCCCATTTGACCCATAACTCAATTCTCAATCAAGTTAGCTTATATGTTCAATCAAGTCAAGTACTTCCAAATTAGACATATAAACATAGATCAATTTCTTTTTACTTTATCTGACTTGTGTGCGTGACTCCATAGGTTCAAACACTAAACTGGTAGCACAGGAATCAGTTCCTGCACTAATCGAGATACCATCTAGCAATGATTTTCGACGTCCAGATAAGTCAAATTATCACAAAAAAATATTTCAGAACCCATACTTATGGTTACCACATAATTCATCCTTTTGACCCTGGATGCTCTAGGATGGTCTCAGGTTAACTGTCAATCGAGATTGCTTCATCTATATTGTATTTCAACCTTTCAAATCTATCTTATGGATTACCCTGGCCAAGGTTTTACTAAATTGAAATACAATGATACATCAACTCCAATAATCTGGAGGGATCAATCCCATCTTGATCCACACACAGACTTCGTAAGTTTTTGACTGTACTCAGTAATCTTCCGTCACTGCATTAAAAATCTAGGTAGTTCGACACCAAAGTACAGTGAGTTGCTTGCAAGTTACTATGATGATCTCAGGTCTGAAGGATATTTATACCCATGTGTTTGACGAGCAGCTCTTGACAGTAGAACGCTCAGCAAGTGAGCCACTTGTTCAGTGACGATGTACTCTTATATCTCACCTGTATGCCATACCAGTGTCACCACACTCTTTGGTTAAGAGAACAACTAACCCATATGGCACACAACGATCTTCACTCGATAAACATCATCATCCCATAATGACATATCATTTGGTCGCGAACTTATTTAAGAACTATACGATAATTCTTCTCTTTATCATACACTAGCATAGTTCTAAGGACTTCATCACAGTACAAGAGTTCAAGGAAGATGTCACTTTGTGATGAAAAATATCAGAATAACTATTATTCAATAATCAATAATTCATATATAAAGATGAACTCAATCATCATACGATTGATTTTAGGACATAATTTCTAATAACTCTCACTTGGACTAAAGCCAATCGAGACAGTATTTTATACCCATCTTCCATTTGAAGTCATCAAACTTTTTGATCCCGAGAGCTTTAGTGAAGGGGTCGGCTAGGTTCTCCTTTCCGTCGATCTTCTGAAGTTCGATGTCACCTCAGTTCACGATCTCTCGTACTAGGTGATAGCGGTGCAGAATATGTTTAGTGCGATGGTGCGACTTAGGTTCTTTCGCCTGAGCTATGGCACTGGAGCTATCACAATACAGCAGGACAGGACCATCAATGGAAGGTATAACTTCTGGCTCAATAATGAACTTTTGCAACCACACTGTCTTCTTTGCAGCATCCGATGCAGCAATGTATTTCACTTCGCATACAGAATTGGCCATAGTATGTTGCTTAGAATTTTTTCAGCAAACAACTCCTCCATTCAAGGTAAATACGTAGTCCGACATGCTTCTACTGTCATCATAATCTGACTGAAAATTAAAATCAGTATATTCTATAAGTTTCAGATCAGAGTCTCCATAAATAAGCCATTGGTCTTTAGTATTTTTCAAATATTTAAGAATTACTTTTACAATCTTTCAATACTTCTCATCTAGATCTGACTGGTACCTACTCACTACCCCTAGTGAATAGGCCACATCCGGTCTTGTACATATCATAGCGTACATGATAGATCCCACTGCTGAAGTATATGGTATTCTACTCATACGCTCTCTCTCCTCAGGGGTTGTCGGACTATCCTTCTTGAAAAGAGTAATTCTATAGCCTATCAGAAGATAGCCTTTGTTGGAAGTATCCATGTTGAACTGCTTCAACAAGGTGTCAATGTACGTGGATTGGGACAATCCAAGTAACCTTCTAGATCTATCCCTATAGATCTTCATCCCTAGGATGTAGGATGCTTCTTCCAAGTCCTTCATGGAGAACTGTGATGATAACCATAGCTTCACACTCTGCAAAGCTGAGATGTCATTTTCTAGTAATAGTATATCATCCATATACAGCACAAGAAAAATGATCACAGAATCGGAAGTCCATTTGTAGACGCAAGGCTCTTCTCCGTTCCTAATGAAGCCATATATTTTGATCACTTTATCAAAACCTCCGATGTCTGCTTAAGTCCATAAATTGACCTTTTCAGCTTGCACACTTTCGACTCATCTGTAGATGTGAACCCTTTAGATTGTATCATATACACCTCTTCTTCCAGCTCTCCATTAAGAAAAGTAGTTTTGACATCCATCTGCCAGATCTCATAATCTAAGTGTGCAGCGACAGCAAGCATAATCCAGATGTACTTGAGCATTGCCACAGAAGAGAACGTCTCGTCATAGTCAATACCATAACGCTGACAGTAATCCTTAGCAACTAGACGGGCTTTATAGGTCTCTATCTTCCTGTTTGCTTCTCTTTTTCTCTTGAAAATCTATTTACACCCTATGAATTTTATCCCTTCGGGCGGATCAACTAGTGTCCAGACACTATTGATCTCCATGGACTTCATCTCGAAGTTCATGACCTCAAGCCATTTTTGGGAGTCGGGCCTTTGCATGGTCTCCATATAGGTGATCAGATCCTCATCGTTCTCATCAAGTTCAATAGGATCACCGTCCCAAATCAGAAAATCATAGTATCTGTCCGGCTGACGCTGTACTCTACCAGATCTCCTTAATGGTGCCTCTATTGGCTCCGGATTCGATTCACCAATTGAATTCAATTCTATATGTGTCGATCCTTCCACCTCATGAACTTCATCAAGTTCAATTTTACAGGCATTAGCTCTTTCACTAAGAAACTTCTTTTCCAAAAAGACTGTCCGGCTGCTGACAATCATATTTTGTTCTGCAGCGAGGTAGAAGTAGTATCCTTTAGTTTTCTTTGGATACCCTACGAACAAGCATCTATCGGACTTTGATCCAAGCTTATCTGTCTTAACCGCTTGACATAAACTGGATACCCCCAGATTTTAAGATGTGAGAGTATCGACTTACGCCCAGTCTATATCTCATATGGAGTTTTATCAACAGACTTGCTGGGCACCTTATTCAAAATATAGCAGGCAGTCTTTAGAGCATATCCCCAAAAAGATATTGACAGACTGAAAAAGCCCATCATGAATCGGACTATGTCTAACAAGGTTTGATTTCTCCTCTCGGACACACCATTATGTTGTGGTGTTCCAGGAGGGGTCCATTGTGAGAAAATTTTATTCTCTTTCAGATATATCAGAAACTCACTGGTGAGGTATTCACCTCCTCAGTTTGACCAAAGGATCTTAATACTCTTTCCACTTTGTTTCTCTACTTCAGTACGAAATCGTTTGAACATTTCAAATGATTCTGACTTATGCTTCATAAGATAGACATATCCATACCTCGATAGGTCATCTGTAAATGTAATGAAATAGTAGTATTCTCCTCTGGCACTTATGTTCATAGGTCCACATACATCAGTATGTATTAGATCCAGAACATCACTGGCTCTTTCACCTTTTCTTTTAAAAGGTGACTTAGTCATCTTACCAAGTAGACAAAATTCACAGGTAAGCAATGATTCACAATCATCTATCTCAAGGATACATTCCTTGATCAATCTGTCAATTCTATTCTTGTTCACATGATCAAGCCTACAATGCCAAAGGTAGAATTCGCTGACATTATCTATTTTGGGGTGTTTACTAGGTGTGTACATTATACTAACAGACCGTGATATTATGTATATGTCATTTTTTAATTATCCACGTATAATTATAGTATCATTCATAATGATATCACAAAAATCATCTTTTATTATAAACTTGTAATCAAGTTTGGCCAAAAGACCTACAGAGATGACATTCATCATAAAAGATGGACAATAATGACAATCATCTAACATGATACTATTGGACTCGAAGACAAGCTGCAAAATTCTCAAGGCCAAAACTGGAACAAGGCTTCCATCTCTAACATTAAGGAACCGCTCGTCCTCTCAAAATTTTTTACTTACTTACAGTCCCTACAATGAATTGCATATAATAATAGGACTTTCGGTATCCAATACCCAAGTAGTAGTATCACAAATAGAAAAATTACAAGGTGTTATCATATAAATACCTTGTGAAGCAACCACTTGCCTCTTTCTCTTATTTTTAGGTCTATTTGGGTCAAGGATGGCTATATAAGCAGGACAATTTCTTTTTCAATGACCCAGCTTCTTACAGAAGAAGCACTCTGCCTGGCTCTTATCAACTTTTGACGGTTTGCTCTGCTTGGGATCGATGGCACAAGATTTTTGAATCTTTTTCTTCTTTCCTCTCCTAGAAGATCGACGCTCTATAGATGAACCTCCCACTAAATTCACTGGCTCCTTTTGGAGCTGGTGATCCTTCTCAAAAGTCTGCAGTAATCCTAGTAAACCATGGTAGTTTACTACAAGCTTCATCATTCTATAATGACTGAGAAATGATAGGTAGGATTTCGGTAGCGAATTGAGGATAGCATCCTTGCCTAACTGTTCATGCAACAAAAAGCTAAGTATGCTAAGGCATTCAATCTGCTCAATCATGTATAAAACATGATCGGTGACTGAAACACCCTCTCACATGCGGGCATTGAACACTGCGCAGGAGGTTTTATATCTCTCCGCATCCTCAGAGGTGCCGAAGGACTCATTCAATATTTGAATCATCTCCTCAGACTGCGCATCATCGAACTTATGACTAAGTTCATCGTTCATAGCTACCCTCATCACGCAATGCACAGTCGTGCAATCATTGAGCCACTTCATGTAAGTATCTCTCACAGTACGAGGAGCATTGACTGCAGGTTCTTCAGGTGCCTGATCCGTAATGACATACAAAATTTTTTCGTGCTCCAACACGATCTTCAACTTTTGATACCAGCTATCGAAGTTGGATCCGATGAGCTTGTCGTTATCCAACAGCGAACGGAGGGATAGTATGTTGGCCATAATTGAAAGAAAAAATATTAGCCTATTAGTATATAAATTATTTTTTTAATCCTGAAGATATGGACTTTAGTCTAAAGGTCCTCCCATTATTTTTTTGTGAATTGATAGCCTCTACCTCCAACTCGAGGAATTACATTAATTCCTCAGCGGGTACTAGAATCCACATGGACTGCATTCGGATCTGAGTGTGGCTCGGCCAATCCTAGTGCATCCATGGGTAGGTTCATAACCAATTATTTCTCCAAACAATTTCTAGCATTGGATTTTGTCCCAGACTTTCCTTCAGCTGGCATGTGGCACCTCCACTGAAAATTCTGGTTAGATCCAACCATTAACATGACACATTAAGTACATCCAACAAATGAATGTCCAGGTCTGAGTGTGGCTCGGCCAACTTGAGCATTGATCTGAATGTACATCATGATGGTCATATGATGAATGACAATTCCAATACGTAATAGACACCAGGCGTGTGGTGCCTCCAATGCCTATTTGAAATATTGGACTCATTATCACACACCTTAATGGAGGCAATGACCAAGTTATCTCATAACTTTATTACTTTATGACCTAATAATTTAGAAGATTTGATTTCATTAACCTGAGAATAAGAGAAGAAGTCGACCTGCAAGCTGCAAATCCTTCCACTGACTTCACCAAGTTACGTAAAGGATTAAACACAAGCTGGTCTAAAGATACCTAAATCAGTCACACTGATTCACCTTAATGGCATGGGTCTGCACCAATCGACTAGTGACCTAATCAAAATATAATCTACTATGTTAGCCAGGTAAGTGAGATTATGGGAGGGATCTACCCTTAACTTATCGTAGACGCATCTAGGTGAATAGCTCCTAATTAAAAATACTTGATCGAATCTGCCAAACTTATCTTAGACATCAACTGTTAATTAGTTTCGATTTGGCACACTAGAAGATTCGGCTCAACCATGGAGCCATGATCATGGTCCATTTATTAGGGTCAAACATATGGACTTGATCAGATTTCAACTATTGAGATTGATTTAGAGAAATACTGACCTAATCTAATTCAACACTTGATTAACTTAATCAATTTATCTACTTGGTCCATATATGTTTCTAACCTAGTCTAACCCATTAAAAGAATCTGATTCATGCTAACCTTTGCTCATCATATTATGTGGTGTCTTAATGATCTTCAATTCTCAATTCTAGATCATTCAAACTTAATTCAAAATTAAGTGTATGAAACGTATGTTTCAGTTTGTAGAACTATTCTATAAGGGTTTCAAGTGAAGCATACCATGTTTTCAATACATGAAAATAAATTTTTATAATATGTTTAACAATTAAACATACATAGGTATGATCTAAACTTCATTCATACATCTCATGTATCATGATAACTTTTATATCAATACCAATTACATCATATGTAAATATAATTAGATCTAAAATAATTTTATATCTGAATTTTATCCTATTATAATGAATCATAAATATTTAGATCTAATCTAAATATATTTATGATCAAAATAATACATAAAAGTCGGTTCACTTTTTTTCTTCATGAAACTGGATCACAATACATCCCTACATGTCATAAGAAAACCATCGAATAGCAAAAAAGAGATTAATCTCTTCAATCTTTATGATCGGACGGTCTGGTGATCTCATCAATTCAAGTACTAGGCTACTAAGATCTAAAATCTAATTTCATATATAATTATATCAACATGCAATTATTGACAAAACTATTTTATTCATGAAATATCCTTGATCTCACAATTATTTCTTCATTTAATTCAATTAGATTTGATGTATCATATACATTATATCAAATCTAAAACTTATCTTATACTGATTATAAAATATCAATTTTAAATTTGATATCAAATAAAAAATAATTAGATGCAAATATGAGTGCATAAGGAATGAATTTCTTAAAATCTATTTTCATGCAGTACTGAATTATGATAGGATTCAGATCTAAATATCCATCGAAATAGATCCAATTTAAATTTGAAATAATTTTTATTTTATAAAAAAATAATAAAATTAAAATTTTATTAAAATAGATTTAAAATAAATTTTTAATTCATATATTTTTATCAAAAATTCAGCAACAGCAGAATTCTGTTATAACAGATTTAAATAACCTCAATTAACCATTAATTAGGCACCTCTAATCCAATCAAAATCAGATAAAAATTTTATATAAATAGATTTAAATAAATTTAATTATACAAAAAATTTAATTATATCTTATGTAAATAATCATAAAAAATTTTATTTTACATGCATATATTTCAAACCTGACTTTGATACCAGTTGAAGGGAAGGAAATAGTTTCCCCCCAGAATGCCCAAGTTGCATCTAAAAAATTTTCTCTAATGTTCTATTTATTTAATGATTAAATTTTATCTAAATATAATAAAATTAGAGATTAAATCTTAAATTATTGATATAAACCTTCACAGAGGCCTGAATATGCAGACCCTCTACTTCGCATGCACGTCAGACACCGCAGAAAAGCAAGATGAACTCCAATCTAATGACTTCGTGACTCAATCAATCGAGAATGAATGTGATGATGTGACACCTCACACCAGTAGGTGGATGCCCAAGAAGGATCTATGCCCAAGGAGAGGAGGTGGCATAAAGGAGAGATGTAGAAGATGAAGGACCTCTCTCTTCACACGCCTGTCTCTCTCTTTCTCTCTTCTCTCAATTTGATTTGTTTGCTATTCTATTCTTTTCTTTCATCTATAGATAGAGACCTCTCTATTTATAGATATTTCATGACTCAATGAGAAGAGGACTCTTTATTCAAATCTGATTTGAATTGGTCAATACTATGAAAGAAGGACTCCTACATAGATATAATTGCCATCACTTATGATATCTACTTTGCACCCACTTTCACACCCACTTGGGACACCCAAATAAGCACCAAATCAATTTTTGGTCATACTTATGAGTGGGTATTCTCAGTGCAAGTAGGAATACTCATATCTCATCCAAAATAGTCCAATTCGAATCTGATTCAAAACCGATTCGAAATAATTTCGAAAGGTTGTCAATCTTAAACTCTTTAGATTTTTGTACTAAGTCTAACTTAGATTTTGATCTATTTAAGTCTAATTAATTCAGATCTAATCTGAAATTAATTAGTACTTAAATACAATCTTTCATATGTTCCATGGATCATAGATAGAAATTGTTCATCTTGGGATTGAACCTGAACTCATGTGTAGTGCTAGCTAGACATAGTCAACTCTTCAATCCTATTTGACCCATAGCTCAATTCTCAATCTAGTTAGCTTATATGTTCAATCAAGTCAAGTACTTTCAAATTGGACATATAAATATAGATCAATTCCTTCCTACTTTGTCTGACTTGTGTGCGTGACTCCATAGGTTCAAATACTAAACTGATAGCACAAGAACAGTTCCTGCACTAATCGAGATACCATCTAGCAATGATTTCGATGTCCAGATAAGTTGAATTATCGTAAAAAAATATTTCAGAACCCATACTCATGGTTACCGCATAATTCATCCTTTGACCCTGAATGCTCTAAGGATGGTCTTAGGTTAACTGTCAACCGAGATTGCTTCATCCACATTATATTTCAATCTTTCAAATCAATCTCATGGATTATCCTGGCAAGGCTTTACTAAATTAAAATACAGCGATACATCAATTTCAATAATCCGAAGGGATCAATCCCATCTTGATCCACACACAGACTTCACAAGTACTTGACTGTACCCAGTAGCCTTCCGTCACTGTATTAAAAATTAGGTAGTTCGGCATCAAAGCACAGTGAGTTGCTTGTAAGTCACTATGATGATCTCAGGTTTGAAAATATTTATACCCATATGTTTTGCGAGCAACTCTTGACAGCAGAACACTCAGCAGGTAAGTCACTTGTTCAGTGATGATGTACCCTTATATCTCATCTGTATGCCATACTAGTGTCATCACACTCCTTGGTTAAGAAGACAATCAATCCATATGGCACACAATGACCTTCACTCGATAAACGTCATCATTCCGTAATGACGTATCATTTGGTCACGAACTTATTTAAGAACTATACGATAAATCCTCTCTTTATCGTACACTAGCATTGTTCTAGGGACTTCATCACAGTATAAGAGTTCAAGGAAGATGTCACTTTGTGATGAAAAATATAAAATAACTATTATTCAATAATCAATAATTCATATACAAGGATGAACTCAATCGTCACATGATTGATTTTAGGATACAATTTTCAACACCAGGTGGAGATGGATCGGGCACTAGATGGGAGACTCGGGAGGACGAGAGGCAATATCAGGATGAGATTTTTATTGCCACAGGGTGATACCCCGAGTATGTCTTTGGTCAGAGTGGATATGGCCATAATGGAGATGGGATCGAGTGGCCTGGCTCGACTCCCATATTACCCATCCATGAGACAGCAGGCATGCCCTGACGTGGGGGTGAGATGGATCGCAGCTCTCAAAGATAGGTGAAGGCTGAATATCAAATCAAGATAGAGATTGTTAGAAAATACCCTAAGATTCGATCCATATTAAGCCCATAGCGAGGTTTAGGATGATGAACAGAGTCCAACAAGCCAAGAACAGTCCAAACGGAGTCCAAATAGAGAATATACATGCGAAAGAAGATTGAAGTGGGCAGCATGATGCATGAGGCGATGACGGCGCACGGCCGGCAGAGGTCGACATGGCACCATCGGGTCCGATGGAGACCCCACACACAAGCGCGTGCAGGCTGGCCTAGCGCAGGCATGCGCATGGGTCAGCCCAGCACGTGCGGCGACCCAGCACCCCTGCGTGATCCATCATGACCGCAGGGCACTGGACGGTCCATGGGACCAGCATGGACTGAACACGCAGTCCACGCATGGTTCAGGGTGTTTTTTACGCGATCTGATGGTTCAGATCACAGTCGATCACGATCGAATGGCTGAGGATAAATCTAGGCTTGATCAGGTGATCCATGGCCCTGTGTGCATGATCGGATGGCTCTGGTGCGAGCGATCACGATCAGACGCCACAGATGATTCTAAACTTGATTGGGACTCTATTTCCTAATATAACAGTTTTTTTAAATTTCTGAAGTCTATAAAACTCTGATTGATGAGCCGTCAGTTGTGTTGGAGAGTGGTGATGTTCTGGAGGTGTAAAAAGATTCAATAGAGATTTTAAAGAGCTTTTGTATGGATTTTGAAGCTTTTTTTTAGAGACTCTTGTACAAGATTGAGTGGTGGATTTTTCTTGTATTGATTGTGTTTTATTCTCTCATAGTGAAGCTTGCACGCCCCGTAGAGATAGGCTTGAGGTGATCCACATATTTGTATGATGTTTCTTGTTTTGTTTCTTCTTTTTTCCTACTGTACTGTTGGTACCGGATGCTGGGCGCAACAGAACTCATTGTACAATATTTCTTTACTCAGGTCATGATGACTAGAGCTGTGAGCATGTGGATTGCCAATGAATCTAGACTCAAACCTAGTTACAATATTTCCTAAATTAATTATAACCTCGTTAAACCTAGTTAAATTAATATTCTAGAATGCTAATGATATTTGAAAACAATTTCCAACAATTAGATTAAAACATTAATGTCACTTAGCAGCTGAGATGCAATCAGCCAGGGTCACATTATGCTTCAAGAGTCTAGCTCAGGCCAAACATGGTCTTCTATCTCAACAAATTTAGCCTAGCATCTGAACTTCATTTAGGGGGCGTTTGGTTGGGGGGATGGGGGTCTGAAATTGGAATCGGAATGGACGACTCCCATTCCCACTGTTTGGTTGGAAGGAGTCCCATTTCAATTTCGATTATGGGGTAAATGGGAATGGCTCATCTATATAGAACTGAATCCCTACTCTCCTCTATGGATTCAAATTTTCATTCTAATTTCGATTCCGATTCCGATTTTGGTCATGAACCAAATGCTTCGGAAGATTTGGCCATTCCGATTCTAATTCCAAACCATTCCGATTTTTATTCCCATTCTGATTTCGGTTGTGAACCAAATACCCCCTTAAATGCCTAGGACAAATGTTTTCATGAGACATGAAGTTGTCATTGTTATATCAAAGGGAAGATGAACCTACAATGAACTATTCAGCTAGAAATACTCAACCCCTCTCCTCTCCATGTGCTCTCTCTTCCTCTGTGTGTGTACGTGCACGTGTATGCACAAACAAGGAAAGCCAATTAACAAGAACAATTCAATCTCATCAAGATGGACATGAAAAGATAATGAATCTTGGGTCTAGATTTTCTTTCAGAAAGTCCAACCAAAACTCCCATTCACATTACAATACTACAAGATAGAAAAGCGAGACGACCATGTCATTCAAGCCTCTTGATATATAATCATCACCTGATCTGAAACCTAATTAAGTTTCATAACCACAACATCTTGGAAGTCTAAATCTAAATCCTAAATCATCCTTATAGTCCAACCTCCAAAATTCTCATGAAGGGGTTGAAACGGCACGAATCTGAATAGAGAGTGATATTAGAGATTCCATATCCATGCACTCATCCACAACATCATCCTTAATTGCATGTTTGATAGGGATATGGTGCCTGTAAGCTTATGAATGCCCTCACTAGGCTTTCCTAATAAACAAATCACACTACCGCACTGATTTCAGTATCCTAACAAATCAGAACAAGATGCAGGGGAACAAATATATATGGACCTTATCAAAAGATTCGAACCTCAAACCTTGACCTACAAACTTTGTCCTCATGCTCAAGTGATAAGCTTATTTCCTATTTCTATACATATCATCTTGAAGTCAGTTGTGGAGCATAGGCTAGATTCAAGCCCATTGAGAGCTACATATTGATCAAATATCAACATGCATGAAAAGGCGAAGGCTTAGTCGAGTGCAATGTACGGCGCATCGCACAGACACATGGATCATAAGATCCCATAATATGCACTCAATTGTCATTTAGTGATATTGCTATCTTTTTCTGAAGTGAATACTGTTATAAGTGTTTTATGACTGTTTGTACTTAAGCATAGGAACCGTACTGAGATATCAGCAGAATCCAAGTTCCATTGAATCAGGGATTTGGTATGCTTTATCTACATATATAGGTCAAATGGAGGGAACAACTAACCTTGGATTGTGCCTATAGGTTGTGCACATGCCTACGTTAGAGAACATGCATATCTTATTCTCTGAACATGAACACTGGCAGATCTCTCTCTAGAGAAAAAAAAAAAAAGGAAAAGAAAAGAAAAAGAAGAGTACAATAGATATAACAATTCTACCGTTCAATGTAGTAGGCAATTTGGTGGAGTAAATCTCCAGCTTCCGTGTCAGTGTACCCACCATTTTTAAAATATTCATATCAGGCCAGAAATTTTATCTATTCTTCATGTAAAGAAATCCAGTTGCATTTATTGCGGCTATAAATGAATCATTTGTTTGCCCTTTTGAACTCCCAAGGAAAATTCGAAATATATCTTACGAAGGCCTTCCTTGGATGTGGCTTGCAAAATATACATCAGAAAAGTTACTAGGTATGATCGTTGAGCTTTGAATAAACTCTCTAAGATGAAGCCTCGAATGATCCCATCCAAACCTTTGAACTCACTTATTAAAAAATCCTACAATTTGGTTTAACTTTTGGCACTAAAGTAAGCAAGCATTTCAAAATATTTCCTCTTAATGTTTCACCATAGGTTTAAATTTCAGATGCTCCACCGTTGATGATCAAATGACCTAAATGATTGGACTGTTGTCAGCACTCAAGGAACCACATCCAGTAGTAGCTGAATTCAAAGTTCATGCAACTCAATAAAAAAAAATATGCATTCAGTTATCCCTTAGATGTCACATTTCAGCCGTAGTTTAAATTACCAAATCCAGTTTCTAGCTGTCTGGCAAAGGTAGAGCAGCTCTATGCTCCGCCATTGAGACGGGTGGTCCATAACCTCCCTTTAAATCAAAAAAAAAAAAAAAACAAAAAAAAAAATGGTGTTCTCCCTATTGAGTTAGGAAATTGCAGCTCCACATTCAAACTTTGACCGGTTTCACCGCATTAGTTTTCAAATTACCCAATCCAATTTCTAGCAGGGTGGCACTAGTAGAGCAGCTATTTCTCTACCTATTGAGTTAAAAAACAACTCAATGCTCCAAAGTATACCAACTTGTCTCATAGTCCACCAATCTAATATTGCGTGGACTGAACATGGGTGAGGACACTTTGTAGAAGGGCTATTAAGTGTGAATTAGCTAGTATAATGGAACACACGAGAGGAGATCGTATGGAGCTATTTTCCTTGCCATGTATCCCATCACAGCCATCTTAAAGTGGAAACTAGAGAGACAAAATGGGACCGGACGACTCCTACGAGTGGAGTTCGTTCATCCCACGACCTAGAAAAACAATAAGAGAGCGGGCATCAAGCCGTCCTTTCCTTTCGGTCCATTTGTGAGGCCTTCCTCACCCTCCTCCTCCAGGTCCTCCTGCTTTTCCTGGGATCTTTGCACCTAAGGCTCTATAAAGGCGTCTGTCCCTCTTCTTTCACGTAATACATGCTTGGTAAGTCATCCAACATAATATACACCTCTAGGTAAATCATGGTGTAATCCATAGCAGCATGATAAACGCTTGTCAAATAAGTCAAGCCAATATATATCTCCATGCAAATTAATACATAGTTTGCAGAACATGATATTGACCTCAATATATAGTATATTGCTACATAATACATACATAGCGAATAAGTCATCCAGTGCATACCTTTGTATAAAATGATATATATATATATATATATATATAAAAAAAAAAAAAAAAAAAAAAAAAAAATATATATATATATATATATATATATATATATATATATATATATATATATATATATATATATCCTAGAATATAATATTCACCAATACATACTCTAAAGATAGGTGATACACACTCAATGGCTTTCCAATATATACTATAAAATTCTTTAATATGTATATCCAACAATGAACCAATACATATCTTAAGATAAATCAAACATAATTTTCTTATATTTCATCAAACTTTTGGTGCACAGATCCTGAGAGAGTGTGAGGAATTTGAAGGAGGAGAAAGGACTCGGGAAGTTGGAAAACTTTATGGCCAGATGAAGAGAGAAGGATGGCTTAACGAGGATCATGTATACGGTGGTTACGTGAGTACCTCAGATCAGCATGACAACCATGGGACACCTCAGATCTTCATACTATCACCAAGACTGCTGACTTAAGAGCAGAGCCATATGCAAAGCCGAGCTACTTGTGTCTGGTCTGCTGTGTGGTCAGTCTAGTGAATCGGCTATCTCTGTTGCCTCAGCAGGACTAATATCTTGGCTCGTGGGTTGCCTTTGTTATCACCGCCGACATACTTCCTGATGTGTGCGACAACTGTCCACTCCGGATGGATAGACTCATATGTAACCAACTCTCTTGATTTCGTAGGAGCGATTGAGAGCTGAAATATCTCATCCGTAATGGCATGTTCAACGGTCTAACAATATCAGGACCACACGATCTCACAGCTGCTCGACCAGTTGTTCAACAGCCTTCTATATAAGCAACCAAAGTCCCAAGGACCAAAGTAAGCCAATCAATCTCTTTTAGAGAACTCGTTGCTACTCCTATTATTCTCTGAATCTGACTTGAGCATCGGAGGATCCTCGCTGGAGCAAAAATCTCAGGTTTGGACTTATTTTGCAGGTCACTCCAGTATCAGCATCCCTGCACGAGGCTCAATTGTCTTCTCTCCGATCTCGATCAAATCGAGCAGCAATAGATAGAGGAAGGGCGTAATCTTCATTATGCCTCCAAAATGAACATCATCTCGGCTCTCCAACGCTGCTGCCTCTCGCTGGGTGGAGAGCCAAGCCAACAGTTGGGCACAGCAACCGACAATTGAGACTCCCTCGCCAGTCCAGCCAGTGATGGTGATGGTGGATCAATTCAGCCTGCTTTTCCAGCTAGTCCAAAATTTGATGGCTGCCATTCAAATGGATTAGACTATTCTGACATCTCCCCCAATGGTGCTGTAGCTTGCTCAGGCTACTTCTGCACCTTCTTCAGCAGCACAACTAGTGGCCTTCTCAGCAGCACCATCGACGCCTCCCGTGGTGGTACCCCCATCGAATCAGGTTCCACCTTCGGCTCCTCAGCCGCCACCACAGTCAAAGCCGCATGTGCCTCCTAAGAGCCTGGAGAGGAGAGACATTCATCAGAGCCATTCCAAGGCTCAGTAGTCGGTCAAATGGAGATCTCCTAGTCCACGAGTTTGGGACCATCGAGTATGGTGACATCTCGAGATATTGGAGGAGAACCATGATGAAAGGTGAAGAGGAAGCCGCAACCCAATCCGAAAGCACTCCTAGAAAAGACTCATCCAGCTTGGGGGTGGTTGGCAGACTCGATCATCCAGCCCCAAGACTTCCAACTGGAATGTCGAAGAAATTTGAAACTACTCATGGAGTAGTACTATATCACTCTCAGTCAGCTTGGATTGGAACCCCAGCGGCGTGAAGTCAGTATCTCTGGAGGCCATTCCTCTCACTCAAAAAAAAATTGCGAAAGCAAAAAACAAAGAGAGAAGAGAACCAACGATAAAAAGAGAGGACAATCTAAAACCCAAAAGACCTACGTACGGTCTTGTCTAGGATTTTAAATAGTTTCAGGTTTGATGAGAAACGAACAGGCACTCAATGCGTGGCAACCCTTAATGGATATGATTTCTACCATCGATTTCATAGTTAATACCAGCGGCAGGCAAATCATATTCTGCGCCACTTTCAAAGAGACATGTGATAGTACTGCCATGTGGATGTTGTTCAAATTTCTATACTTTCAAGGCTTATATGACAAGTACAAGTCATATAGCTCGGATCAATACCTGCCATATAGATGCAATTCAAATTTCTATTCTTTCAAGGCCTATGTGACAGGTACGGGTCACATAGTTCGGATCAAAACTTAGTTTATGGTTCACATCATATTTTATTATTTTAATTATATTTAAACTCTCTGTTTAACTCAAAATTTAATCATTATGGTCCAAAATTTGCACTCACACATTCAAACACTGGATATTAACAAGGTAAATTTCATTTATTTATATCAAAGTAATTATAAAGTTTGGATTGCAAAAGAAAAAGAAAAAAGATACAAGTTATCACCTTGAAGTACCATCAAGATGGCTTGCTTCAAAATGATCTCTTTTAGCATCAGTAACTTCTTTAGTTTGGACAGCCACATTGATTTTGTTCGCCACGACAAAGTGGCGAGATGCCCTGACAAACTTTTCTATGCTATCCGCCGCTATGGCAATCAGACTTTCATCCACAATGTCAGCTTGAAGAAGCCCAATGCTATCAGTAGGGAGGTGCATCCGAATCATTCTTTTGTACCTCTCAAAGCCTGCTGAGAATGCCGTCCTACAAGTCTAATTTACAATTTCAGCTCTTTTTTTCGCTAACCGACCCGTCCTTCTTTCGGCATACATGGTCAAAAGCTCCTGCTCTCTAAATTAGCATCAAAGACGATCGTGACTTTCTTTTGCCTCTAATTTTTCTTTCAGTACTCTACCTCTTGTGAAGCTTCTTGAAGCACGATGTGCGGCTTCGGAGTCACCTGAACCCTTCCAAAGTGGAGCCTTCCCCCATCTGAGGTGTTCTCTCACTGTGACTTATCTTTTTTGAGAATTTAGCCCTCTTAGCTAAGCTTCCTCTAGGACTCCTTCGAGAATGAGCCCCAGGCAAAGTATGGTCTCGATTTTTTTTCTCTTTGAGTGTCCTCCTTAGGCGCTTTAGGTCATCTCGAGCATGGTGCCAATCTCTTTCGGCCCTAGATTTTTGCCTCTCGAGGTCTTCAATTCTTCTTTCAGCCCTCATTAACTCATCATCTCGATGATTGATTATCTCCTAGGCTTCCTAATGGGCCTTCTCAGAGAAGCTGAGCTCTTTGGCTAGTTCACCATTATTTTTCTCTATCTGCTCCAATTGATACTTCAACAAATCAACCTCTTCTTTCGCCGCTGCAAGCTCCAATGATGAGGTGTTTGAAGTGGCACCGATGAAGATGGCCTGTTGGCCTCATGTGGTGCTCTCAAAACTCAGGAGATCAAGACTAAGGCCAAGATCTAAAGTCTATGAGGTACTCAGGGGGTTTCTAGGACTAGTTTGGTTCTTAGGATGAAAGACTGTCAACCTTTCGGGTCTTGAGGTTCAGGAGACTTGAGTCTCAAGGGGCTAGCTTGTTTTGGACTAGATTTGAGTCCTAGGTAGATGAAATTTATTCAAATCATGAGTGTATATAGGTTTGGATTAGCACAAATCTCATATCAAGTTAGCCAAGGGAGTTTTGTGGTTGGGTCATATTGACCTTGTATAAATACTTTTGTATTTAAGGTTTGTATAGATGGTTCAATCAATCAAATCATTTTCTTCCTACATTTTTTCTCTCTTCCTTCCTCTCCCTCTCTCTCTAGTCTTCTCCACATCCTAGAACCAAGAAACCTAGGGTTTCTTGACTGCCATCCCGAAAAGGAAAGAAAGGAGGGTTAGAAACCAGCGCCCCCCTTTGTGCACGCTCCTATTTTGAGCGCTCCCTCTTGGCCACCCAAGAAGAGTTTCAAATCTTATTTTTTATTTTTTGGAGGTTTATCAAGAGTGCTTCCAGATCTCAAAAGGTGAATTTCAGATCTGATGGAGAAGGGGTTCAAATCGAAGAAGAAAATCCTGCTAATAAGATTTATAAGGCTGCTAAAATCAGGAAGGCTGTTCTTCTTCAATGTGTTTCATCCCCTTCCGGTGAGTTTTCTTCATTGATCTCCTGTGGGAGATACTCCACACACCTAAAAATATGGCACAATAGTTGGTATTAAAATCGTGTTGCATGGAGGGAGAACGAGATGCCAGAAGCTGAAGATCTTCAAAGGCTGAAATTTCAGCAAGATCCTGTCAAGGTATTTCTCAAATCCCTTAGATTTTCTGTTGAGATTTGGTTTGGATCAGCCATGGCAAGCAACATAAAGGTCGATTTTGAGAAGTTTGATGGAAAAAAAAATTTATATAAAAAGTTATGGTTGAAGATCTCTTGGTTCAGACAGATCTAGATCAGACGTTGGGAGAAGCCTGAAGGAATGTCAGATGTCAATGGATGTCCTTGGAGAAGAAGCTTGTTCGGTGATTAGAGGGTGTTTGACGGATGCGACTCTCTATTTGGTGTTAGAGGAGAAGACCTCGAAGGTTTGTGGTCGAAGTTGCACATCATGTATATGGAGAAAAATATATGCAATAAGCTGATGTTGAAGAAGAGACTGTACAGCCTTCGGATGCAAAGACGGAGATGTCTTGGTCACATCCAGAGGTTCGAACAGATGTGCAACGAGTTGCTGAACATCGGGGTGAAGATGAAGGAAGATAGATCTCTATTATTGCTATGCTCGCTGCCCCCTTCCTATGATCCATTGGTAATGATCTGTTGTATGCAAGGAGACTCTGGAGTATGAAGACATGGTCTCGGTGCTGCGCTCCAAGAACAGCGAAAAAAGATGACCAAGGATGGAGCTCCCCAGAAGGTTGGTCATGGGGGAGAGGTCAGGAAGAGAAAAAAAAGAGGCAATCAAGAGGACGATCAAGTTTCGAAAGAACAGTAGCAAGAAAGAGGCTTGGTGCTACAAGTGTAATGAGATCGGCACTTCAAGCGAGATTGCCCGCAGTGGAAGAGCAAAAGGGAGACAAGGAAGGATCGAGGTGCTGAGTACGGTGGCTGATCAGGAGGTGGAGGATGACTCTTGATGGTATCTGATGGTCACAGGCAATATACAGATATATGGACTCTGGATTCAGCCTGTTCGCATCAGTACACTCCAAACCGGTCTTGGTTCGTAACATACACCAAGATTGATGAGGGGACCGTGACACTCGAAGATGATCACCCATGCAAGGTTACTAGTATAGAGAGCATTTGGGTGAGGATGTTTGATGGATGGTGAAACTCTCACAAATGTGAAGCACATCCCAGAAGTGAAGAAGAATCTGATGTCACTGGGCTATTTGGAGTGGAGCGACTTCAGCTTCAGCAGTCGTGTCAAAGTAGAGTCTTGAACATCTCTAATGAAGCCATGATGGTGATGAGAGGTAGAAGGATGGAGAATAACCTCTAAGATTGGAAGGATTGTGGTGACCAGAGAATCTATGCAGCAGGTACAGCGTAAGATCAGCAGGGGGCTCATCGATTGTGGCACTACAGCCTAGCCACATAGGTGATCATGGGATAAAGGAGCTGAGCAAGCATGATCTAATTTAGATTTGGATGGAGGTATTTTAGAGGTATGTGAGCCATGTCAGATGAAAAAATAGAGGAGAGTGCAGTTCACTACTAGTTCAGTCCGCAGTGCAGCCCCAATGAAACTAGTCCACACTGATGTGTAGGGACCGGCCCCAGTTTCAGTAAGAAATGGGTGAGATACTTCTTGACCTTTATAGATAATTTTTCGAAAAAGTATGGGTCTACTTCATAAAGAAAAATCAGAATCTTCACCAAATTAAGTGTGGAATGCTGAGGTGGAGAAGGAGACAGGTCAAGCTTGAAGTGTCTGCGGTCCGACAATGGCGGAGAGTACACCAGCAAGGAGTTTCATATTTTTTGTAGGAGTACGTATCAAAAGGTATTCTCAGTGAGAGAGACTCCTCAGCAAAATAGGGTGGCCGAGAGATCAACAGAATCTTTTGAAAAAGACACGGTGCATGAGGCTGCGGCAGGGACTTCCTAAGGTATTCTGGGTTGATACAGTGGATGCAGCTGCTATTTGGTGAATCGATCATCTCATACAAGATTAGATGATGGTATTTCAGAGGAGAAATGGTCTGGAAGAGGATTGGGCTGAGCCATCTAAGGGTGATTGTGTGCACGGCATATGTGCACATCGTGTTGGGAGGGACCAAGTTGGAGTCAGGTCACGGAAGATGGTGTTCTTGGGGTATCCACGAGAATTAAGGGATACTGACTGTGAGACCCCTTGGAGAAGAAGTCATCATCAGTAGAGATTCACTTTCGATAAAAATTCAGTTCTCCAAAGGCGAGATGGCATGGAGGAGCAGCAAGAGCAGCAGGAGGTCTAGCAGGGCAGTACTGGACAACTTACATCCTATTCTCTTTTGCCTCTTGCAGGTGCATCGGAAGGACTTGTATTTAGGTGGAGCACTCTTCAGATCTGTCTCATAGGTGGAGAGAGCTAGATAGTGATAGAAGCCAAGGGGTCAACAGGGGCAAGCTGGACCTAGGATAGATATCGGGGTTGCACTGCACAAGCCCAAAAGGAATGTCAGACAATCAGAATGATATAGCTTCAAGGAGATGTTGTCATATGCCCTGATGATAATAAATGAGACCCTACACCTATGAAAAGGCTATGGAGTGCAGGACAGAGAGAGATGGGTCAAGCAATGTCCGAAGAGTTGCAGTTCTCCACAAGAACGAGACGTGACGATTGGTGCAGTCGCCACAGGAAAGAAATCCATTGATTGCAAATAGATTTACCAACGCAAGGAGGGGCCTTCGGAGAAGGGAGGTATCAGGTATAAATGAGGTTGTGGCCAAAAGATACTCCCAGAAGGAAGCATCGACTTCAGTGAGGTTTTCTCTTCTGTCGTTAGACATACTTTCATCAGGATGTTGATGAGCATCGTAGCAGCTTAGGACTTGGAGCTGGAGCAGATGGATTCAAGACGGTGTTCCTCATGGACATCTAAGGAGAGCATCTATATGGAGCAGCCATCAAGTTCTAAGAGCCAGGAGCAGAAGGAAAGATCTGTTTGCTGCAAAAATCGCTGTACAGACTGAAGAAGTCATCGAGATAATGGTACAAATGATTTGATTCTATGTGAGGAGCATCGGCTTTCCAAATGAGAGTATGACTCTTGTGTTTATGTTCGATCTTTAGAGATGGGTCTAGGATGTTTCTACTCTTGTATGTGGATGACATGCTTATAGCATGCAAGTAGGAAGGTTGTGTAGGAACTGAAGGCAGCCTTATCTTGGGAGTTCGAGATGAAGGATTTGGGGCCTGCGAGGAAGATCTTAGGCATAGAAATTTTTAAAGATCAAGCCAAGAAGGTCTGCATTTATCTCAGGAGGCTACATCAAGAAGGTCTTGGAGAGGTTCGGGATGAAGGAAGTAAAACGGACGGAGTTGCCACTCACCGGGCACTTTAGACTCTCGAAGACGATGTCGCCACAGACTGAGGTGGAGGCTCAAAAATAAGAGAGTGCCATATGCCTCTGGTGTGGGAAGCCTTATGTACACCATAATGTGTTGTGGTCGGATATCATCCACGCAGTGAGCTAGGTCAGCAGGTTCATGGTGCAGCCTGGCAGGGAGCACTGGCGAGCACTGAAAGGATCTTCAGATACTTGATGGGTACTGTTAGAGTCGGCATTTGCTACAGACAGCAAAGAGGTGCTGAAGAACTCTCCAACATGCTCAAAGAGGCTCGGGGGCTGATAGGAGAGTTTGTAGATGCTGATTTTGGTGGAGATGTGGATACTCGACGATCGACGATAGATTTTGTATTCAGTCTGTTTAGAGGTCCAGTTTCATGGAGATCATGCTTGCAGCCATCACAGCCTTATCGATCACTGAGGCAGAGTATATTGGCATTACGGAGGCAATGAAGGAAGCCCTATGGTTAAAGGGTTTGGCGTTGGATATAGGCCTTGCACAGGAGGCCGTCAGAGTGTACTGTGACAATCAAAGTGCACTGTTACTTGTACAGAACTCTATCTACATGCGAGGATGAAACACATTGACATTAGATATCATCGGATTAAAGAGCTTGTGGAAGAAAGTGAGGTGGAGCTGGTGAAGTCCACACCAAGGAGAATTCAGCGGATGCACTCACGAAGGTTCTTCCACGGGACAGCTTTCGAAGATGTGTGACACTAATGTACTTGATGGACAGGATAGAGTTGGCTGAAGCCTTGAGGCTCCAAGGTAGAGATTGTTGGGCCTCATGTGGTGCTCTCAAGGCTCAGGAGACCAAGGCTAAGGCCAAGGTCCAAAGTCCATGAGGTGCTCATGGGTTTCTAGGACTAGTTTGGGTCTAGGATGAAAGATTGTCAGCCTTTCAGATCTTGAGGTTCAGAAAACTTGAGCCTCAAGGGGCTAACTTATTTTGAGCTAGATTTGAGTCCTAGGTAGATGAGATTTATTCAAATCATGGTGTACATGAGTTTGGATTAGCACAAATCTCATATCAAGTTAGCCAAAGAAGTTTTGTGGTTGGATCACATTATCTTGTATAAATATCTTTGTATTTAGGGTTTGTATGGATGGTTCAATCAATCAAATCATTTTTTTCTTGAACTTTTCTCTCTTCCTTCCTCTCCCTCTCTCTCTAGTCTTCTCCACATCTTAGAACCAAGAAACCTAGGGTTTCTTGGCCGTCATCCCAAAAAGGAAAGAAAGGAGGTGCTAGAAACCAGCACCCCCCTTTGTGCACGCCCCTATTTTGAGCACCCCTCTTGGCCGTCCAAGAAGAGTTTCAGGTCTTATTTTTTTATTTTTTGGAGGCTTCATCAAGAATGCTTTCAGATCTCAAAAGGTGGATTTCAGATTTGATGGAGAAGGGGTTCAAATGAAGAAGAAAATTCTGCTGACAGGATTTACAAGGCTGCTGAAATTAGGAATGCTGTTCTTCTTCAACATGTTTCATCCCCTTCCAGTGAGTTTTCTTCATTGATCTTCTGGTGGGAGGTACTCCACACACTTGGAACGTGGCACAATATGGCATAGTAGTGTCTCACCTATGTAAAAATTCACAAATAAGTATCAAAATACTGCACATTACTGGAAATCAATAAGAAGATCTAAAAATTTCTTACATGCGCGAGTGACTCAGGGCGCTAGCCATCCGCACCTGAGCTCTTTGCTCATCCATGTATAACTTCTCTGCAGGCAACAGAAAGCTCTTCAGAAAATCTGCTGCTGACTGGAGATTCTCCATCGTGGATGAGATAGAAGACACTAGTTCCAAGGGACCTACTTGAGAAACAGCCAGAGGAAGATATCTGACGGGTGTCACCTGCTCCGAAGATTTCTCAATCTCCGTCACCGCCACTATAACTTCCTCAGGGTTACCAGCCGCATCCTTTGCCTACATCTTCATTGCTGGAACCTCCTCAGTCGATCGACTGTGTCCGCTGCTTGTGTCCTCTCTGCCGGTACCTTCTTAGTTGGAGCTTCCTCTAGTGGAATCCTCATTGTGGCCTCCGATGGTAGAGCCGTTGGCTCGACGGCCAGAATGGGATTCTCATCCCTCACGGTTGCGGGCATCAATTTGACGACCGAAATCTTCACCTGCCTTCTTCGAGCCGATATCAGCTCCAGCTTCTTTATGAAACTCGAATTCATCTTATCTTCGAGAGTTAGACAAAAGTCTGGAGCGAAAAAAAAAAAAAGAAGAAAAAGGCCTTGCGATCATCTTCTCTGTATGCCTCAAAAAGCAGATTTAAAAGAGGATAAAGATGAAAAAATAATCACTATTGAAAAAATTAAAAATCAAAATTTTAAAAAATTACCAGCTGTGGGTCCCATCAATTGCGATCATTTGCAACAATCATGCTAAGATGATGTCAGCAACTTTAAATGTCAGACATTCATGAAGGAAGCGCACATCTTCAGATCTGAGGTACGACTTTCGAAATATTTCTTTCATCTGATTCTCAGACTCAAAACTAGGAGGATAGTGTTATGATGGTTATCGTGAGTACCTCAGATCAGCGTGACAACCATGGGACACCTCAGATCTTCAAGCTATCATCGGGACTGCTGATTAAGAGCAGAGTCATATGCAGAGCAGAGTTGCTTGCGTTTGGTCTGCCACGTGGTCTGCTTGGTGAATCGACTATCTCTGTTGCCTCAGCAGGACTAATGCCTTAGCATGTGGGTTGCTTTTGTTATCATCGCCCATCCATTTTCTGATGTGTGCGATAGCTGTCCACCCCGGATGGATAGACTTGTGCATAACCAACTCCCTTGATTTTGCAGGAGTGATTGAGGGCTGAAATATCTCATCTGCAATGGCATGTTCAATGACGCTACAATCTTGGAATCGCATGACTTCACAGTTGTTCAACCAGCTATTCGACAGCCTTCTATATAAGCAACCAAAGCCCGAGGATTAAGGTAAACTAATCAATCCCTCTCAGAGAACTCGTCGCTGCTCCTATTATTTTCTAAATTTGACTCGAGTATCGGAGGATCCTCATCGGAGCGAAAATCTCTGATTTGGACTTGTTTTATAGGTTACTCCAGCGCCGACATCCCTATGCGAGGCTCAGCCATCTTCTCTCCGATCTCGATCAAATCAAGCAGCAACAAGGTGAATGGACTCTATTAGTAGGAGTTCCATCCCGCTTTGACACTTTGATTTCCATTTTATGATGAATGTGATGGGATATGTGACAAAAAAATAAATTCCAAATGATCTTCTCTGTGCATGTATTAAAGAATTATTGTTTAGCATAATCGGCATTCACAAGATCCCATGAGCCTACCTTTCCTATGCTCCTGTAGAACATGATATTAAAGGACGTGCTTGTGATAAGAGGGAGTCAAAAAGGGCGAGAATCCACTATAAGACCAGGAGGATCCATGGCTGTTGTGGAAGGTGGAATCCTACGGTGAATAGTAGAAACTAGCTGCTAGTGGCCCTTCGCATGGGATAAGAACAAATAAGGGTGACTCACAAGTTCATTTGAAGGCTGTTCGTTTTTTTGCTTTTCCAATAAATCTTAGATATAAAAATGGTGGGAACTATAAAGCCCATGGCAAGTGCCTTTTTCACGCTTGTTGTGTTTCAGGAAACCCTTGGTGGGTACTCGTTGCTGCATCTTGGTTTCCAGAAAAATAAAAATAAAGTTTTAGTCGCCGTGTGAAGGGGGTCTTCCGGAATTTAGGCTGGTTGGGTCGTTGGTTGTGGCTTTCTTCTCCCAAGGCTCAAGGCGAGGCAAAGGGTTCTCTTCTCTTTGGACCTTGGATCTAGTCACAAAGCACGTTAGCGTCAGCAAAAGGACAGATTTTTTTTTTTCACATATTTACAAATTTTCTGTAGTGTGCAGACTGCATTGCAAAATACTATGCAACTTGTGATAGCTACCATTGGACAGCCATTAAACAAGACGGTCTATAAACATGTACTATATCATACATGTGCACATTGTTTCATAGCCAGTTATCTTCGACGGTGGCCATCGAAGGCCATATGGTACTCTGTGGTGGGCTGCACCGCAGAGGATCCTAGTTGTTTCCATGTTCCATGGAAAAGTGAGATAGGTTCCGCCAAGGGGAGCATAACTATGCCGAGAGCCATGTTGCTTTGGAAGTAGCACTATTGTACCAAATGATCCATTTGGACAAAGCTACCTTGAGAATATGAATAGATGGGGCTGGATTGGATTTAATTTTGATAGAACTCAACTTAGTCCAGTTGAACATTTCACTTTAGTTTAGCATGCAGCACATGCTAAATTGTGGATGCATCTTTTTCAGTCATACAACAATTACCTCATCATTAAGGCTACAAATAGGTCGGTTGACCCGTAGCTCGATCCGATCGATGGAGACCCGATCTGATCTATTTAAAAGGATCCACCGATCTAGTCGAATTTTAAAATTGGACCCGTTCTATTTTTGGATGGAATCTGAATTTATTAATTTTGATCCAATTCGATCGACCCGACCTCTTGAATTTTTGGATTTATATGGATTTTATACTTAATGACCCAATTTGACCTGAACCCATTATATGACTCGAATCTATTATATGCTACCATGGGCCAACATAAATTACAGCAGGTTGCCCATATAACAACATTATCTTCTTTCCTTTCCATCCTACAATTAAGTGGTATGCACTGGTTCAAGCTAATGGAGTCCCCAACAAACATTATCTTCTTTCCTTTCCACCTCCATAAGAAATCATTCACATCAAATTTATACCATATTTCCAACTCAAAAAATTTAGAGTATCAGTAGGAAATAGATATTTCACTTCTATTTGTATCCTACGACGACTCCCATATATATATGAGGTATATTTTGGTAGTTTTCTATAATGTAATTGTCATATGTCGATGACCATTCCAAAATTATTGTGTCCGAGTGTCATTGGATGGTAAACTTATAAAATAACTTCAACTCTAATCATGAAAATTGATTGAATAGTTATAGCTGGCGTCTATTGATTAATTTGACCCATGATCCAACCCAGACCCAATCTGGACTCGAATTGGATCATATTTCATGCATGGATTAGGATAAGATTATACATGGACCCGACCTGATCGAATGATTTGATCATGGATCTGATCGGATCTGACCTAATCTTCTCTTGGGTTGGGTCTGGATCTAATATCAAGATCCGATCAAATTATCGAATCGGATCGAGAATACTCATGACCCGATCTGATCCGACCATTTGCACCTCTACTCATCATTTGTGAGTTAACTTGGTTCGTTTTCAGTAAGCTATTTACTCTTTATTCATATATAGACTAGAATGCTATGAGATCAGAACTTTACCATCAACCATCATCAACGTTGTATCAAATTTTGTTTTAAGTTATGCAAGGTTTTTGAACTAAAAAAGATGTAAAAGATGGCAAGTTTCTTTTTTTTTGCTATAGTTTAAGTCCACGTTTAAAATTTAGTTACATCGTATCTAAACTAGTTATTATCAAATAGGCTGATACACCAAGAGAGGTGCATCACAAATGAATTTGATGTACACCTAACAGAGTGAGGGTTCATAACTAAGGATGAAACAGGTGGAATAGAGTCCAGAGATAGTAGTTGGCAAATAGTTACAATTACCTATACGTAGGAGCAATGGTCAAACCATTCTTAGTGTTTCAGCCTACACCTTCCTTCATATATCGGTCTTTTGATCACAGTCATCTAGATGTAGTGTAAACACTTGGAAAACATCCAAAGCAACTACTTTGCATGTTATCTCTCAGTATACCTCTCAATTATTATAATTTAAAAATAAACTGCTTAATGATCTTCAACTCAATGTCCTTTTAATCCAATAGAAAAGATAGCAATATAGGTAAGGCTTAGTCTACAATCATAGCTTCTAAACCCGACATTCAAAGATTTGGTTCTTCTAGCCTACAAGATCTACAATAGTTTTAATGATACTTTACTTTATCTAAATCTTAAAGTGAAAAAATTTTCTCACACCTCTAGATCTATCTCACTTTTGTAACGTTCCAGTGCGCAGCGGATGAAATGGTGTTTAAAATTTTTTATTCAAAATACCCTAGTGCATCGAAATCTAATGCCCAGAATCTCTTGACTATAAAGCACAAAAGTAAATAAATAGGATAAGAAGAATATCTATATACGCTAATAATTTTCAAAGCACATAAATGTCTACCCTCCAATAGTAATCCAATAGGAAGTTCTCCAAGGATAATGCTCATTGTCGAACATTGTTCAAGAGTTCTAGCCCTAAGAACTCGAATAGCCTCGCACGGGTTAAGTTTCTTCAAGAATTTGATTTCACCCTCACATAGCACTCTTCTAGACTTCTGAACCTTCTCTTAAGAAACCCTTATCACCCTTGTCTTAGCCTAGATTAGGCTTGTCTTAATAGAAAAGCCTTTGTCCTAAACTATGGTGTAGGGAGAGGTGTTTGTCCTAGACTATCTAAACTTGTCTTGGGTTGAAGTTGGGATTGCTTAGAATGATCTGAAACCCCAACATTGTGGGGCTTAAATAGGATGAGAATAGAACCTAAGGACAGCCACATCCCTTCCTCACAAATACTCAAAAAAAAGTGAGAGATAGAGCCTTCAAATAGGACTTCTCCCAAACACCGCATCCTATTTCAGCATTCCCTTATGCACACACTGCCTTCAATAGGCATTTTTGCATCCATCCCCACTTCAGATTAATCTAAAATTTATCACATAAATCTCATCTGAATTTGAATTCAAGGAGCTAGGATCTCCACACGTGCTAGCATGCTTATCAGTAATTCAATTGGATCCAAAATTTTAATCAATCATATCAAATGAGTCCTTGGTCAATTTTCTTATATGTGTACCCATTAGATTCCACATCTAGCTAGCATAGGTTTAAAATAAATTGACCTAATTTAATTAGAATCTTTCTAATTGATTAAGGTCCAAACTATATCGACCCGATTCAGCAATTAGATCTCTTTCTAATTGAGGATCAAATTAAATGCTTTAATTCAATCAAATGTACAAGTCAAGATTAATGTCTAGCAATGTATCATGACTATCCAGAAGATGTAGAATTTAATAAAAATACTAAATATATCTTCCAACATTAAGTTACCATATAATTCAATCTTTCGATTATCCGTATCTCAAATATGTTTACGAGTATAAAATCATGTCAAACTCAAACACATATTCATATCAATTTTTCATCAATCAGTGATGACTCCAATACTGAAGCATTAAAAATTTATATAATTTTCATCTTGCTTTGGTCAAAGACTTTCTAAGTCATCTAGAGATAAAATGCATAGGATCATATCTCCTCTAGGAGTGATCAATTTCTTGTTGACTGACTCACAATCTCCATACATACTCCATCATATTCAGAACATCCTGTACATATCTTTATGTTATATCTGGATATGAATCAAAATATGAATTCATATGCATAAGATTCTATGATGGTCTCAGATCCAAAGATCACTTGCACAACTCTCACTTAGAGAATCATCACGTAAGGCTCCATGAGATGTTTCTATCGATGGGTCAATTCAGTGAACTCATTCTCTAATGAGATCTATATCTTTATATTAATATCCACACAAGTGGCTTGTGAGATCAGCCATCCTCTCCATCGAGCATATATATAGGATGTGCCAATCTATTTGAAAATATTGATTTCGATTCAATGCTCCTACATCAAAAATATTTAAGATTAAGATTTTAAAATTTTAGATCTCATTGGCATGAACTCTTCATGAACTTAAAATCATTGTCTTAATCTATGAGATTCATCATAATCTTAAATACAATAAGATGTGCTGCAATGATGAATCAAAATACCTCATAATGTCATTACATGAGTTGAAAGATTACATAGAAAAGTTCATCGTATCATCATACGATTGGCTTGTAGGGTACTAATCTTTCACTTTCTACCTTGAGTTTTCTCATCATCAAACTCAATTTCAGTTGCTCAAATTCAAGCAACTCCTCATCCTCAATCACATTAAGGATTACCCCCTCTCTCTTAGGATTCTTTTCCTCTAACTTTTTTCTTTTCTACTACAATAGTGTGGAGCTTCTAATACTTCTCTTTGGTATGATACTAATCGTATAGTGGTTGCAATAATTTTTTTGAATCATGTTGGCTTGCTTCTTACTCTGCTCCTATTTTTGGCTTGATTTTCCATCATCTTTCTTAAGCTTGTCACCTTCTTGTCTTTCTTGGATTGATTCTTCTCTGATTCTCATGGCCTTTATGCTAGCTCACTAAATATGACAAATCTCACTTCTGAATGCTATCTAGCCATCCCTATAGTGGCTAAACTGATCCATATATTAAGTTTGGTGATCCTCTTGGGATCATCTATAAAACTTTTTTTAAGAGTACTCTAAGGTAACAATCTCTAAATTAGATCTTAAAAATGTGCATCCAGATATATCAACCAAAACTTATAGTTTTATAAATCTTTGCATTTTGAAGTCTTGTTGCTAGAAACTAACATATCAGCCACTTGGTTGCCCTCTAAGCCAATATGAGTGTAATTGAAATCATCAAGAGTCCACCAAGCCCCAAATATGGATCAAATAGTGATGATTTGTAGACTGTGAATACTTGTGTGGGTGTGAATTAGTCCTATATCATCTATGCATTAGATAAATCATATGCACTTATATAGGACCAAAAAATCTCAATAATATCTTTTGACTAGCCTTTATATGTGAGATCATAGGTTGTAACAAATGGTATCATAGTGGATCTAGTTTATGGGCCATGAGTATGAGAGGATGCTGTGCATTTGAGCTTATTATAGGCTGATCCAATGTTTGTGATTGAATTTATGATACTTTTTGTTGGAGAAATGACTGGCCGATCAGACCAACCATTCCCAATGGGAGCACCCAGAGTGACTTGATGAAGCCACACCAGTTACGGGCTCAGGACCTTGACCCCATACCTATTTCAGACCACCAGCTTGACTAGCCATCCAGACGAAGCCTGTGACAAACATCTATGACTAACAATCTTAATCCAAAAGTTAGTGGATAGATTTTTCTCCAAATGAATGATCAGAATATGACCAACAGCTTAGAGAATCAGGCCTAACAAACCTATAAATTTCAGCTAATAGTCTACGGCTGAACCTCAATATAAAAGAGGTATGAAGAGGATCCTCAGATAAGACATTAAGAAAACTCCGTAAGAAAGGGAGGAGAAAAGGAGCATTTTGCTCTCTGACACCCCCCCTCCCTCTTTTTCTACAGTTTTCAAGCTCGACTAACTTAAGTATCGAAGGATCCTCCATTGGAACATCCTGATGAGTGTGGATTTTCTTATAGATTTTCTCTGATGTCGTGAATCTCAGATGATGCCCAGCTCCAACCACATCAGCATCTTTTCAAAGTCTTGCAGTAACAGATTGGCACCAAAGAAAGGATCTTGCCTTCTTCGAAAGAAAAGAGAGTATGGTATGGATGAGAGTGCAGAACTCTACTATCTCCCACGATAGTCCCTTCATCGCAGCTAGAGTGGTGCTGCCCATGGATCTGTTGCAATGCAACCCTCGGCCACAATAAATCCACCATCGCTTGATGCCCTGGCTCATCAAATTCAAGCATGACTGGTGCTTTGCAACAACTTTGAAAAGTGATAGAGCAGTAGTAGCATAGAATCTGTTGGGAAAGGATTTCTCATGAGTGTAGAATACAGATCCTCTTCCTAAGATCACTAATCCAAATGACGATGTTGATACTGCAACAGAAAAAAAGAAGAGATATAAAAAGAAAACACAATCAAATACGTGGATTAGTCCAAAATTTACTTCACATGCATGCAAGCTTTACTATGAGAGAAAAATAAATACAAGAGGAGATCACATACTCTCAATTCTTATAAATCTCTTTCTCTCAACAAGAAGCTCTCGACCCTCCCTCATAAAGCTCTCAAAAAAATCTCAAAAAAGACTCCCTGACCGCCACCTACTGCTCCAAGCCGTTCTCTCTCAAATGCTCGATCTGCCTCTCACCACTATACTCTGCCCATAGGCCGTCAGGCCACTTTTAAAGCTCTAAAATCAACTCCTATTTGGATTTTGGCTGTTGATCATCCCTGCATGTGTCCGCAGCCCTCCGATCATACCAGCATGCTGCCATCACCATCTGATCATGCAAAACAGCCCATGGACCATGCATAGACCATGCACAGCTGTCTTGCATGAACCAGCTGTGGATCAGAGCCTCTCCACATGTGCTGCATGTTGCATGCTTGTCTGCGTGCATGTGAGCCATGTGAAACCATCCTTGGACCATGTCTATCCTTGCCTCACACATGGACCATGACTCCCGCACTCCCGCAGGGTGGACCATGTGTGCATCTCACGCACGGTGTGCCATAGACCACATGATGGATTGAGCATCCACGTCCTGGGCTGTGCACTGCAGGCCCGCATGCCAGCAAACCTCCTTTGGGCCTCATGTGAGTCGAATTTGAAGTGCCAAAACCTAATAATCTCTATTTCGACTCGACATTCGCTTCTATATAACTTTGAGAGCTTTTAGATGATCTCGCCCCCATACCTTGGAGCATATGCCTGGCTGCTCATAGATGGACAAACAGGAAAGTCGAGTTAGGCCACTCAATCCATCTCCATCATATACTATGATCTATCTAATCTGAGACCTACTCGGGATAGCCTCCTGTGACAATAAAAATTTCACCCTGCGACGTCATCTATCATGCTCCTGAGTCTCCCATCTTGTGCTCAATCCATCTATACCTGGAGCTCCACACGCTCTGAGCTCTCACTACTTCTGAAGCTCCACCTCGCATTGAGCTCCCTATCAAGAGATAATATCCTCCATACCTCTTTTCTTCATCACAATCCTACTGCTATGCAAAACCTTCAGATTCTTATTAGCTCTTAATCTGTAGCTATTTGAATCCAGTCTGCTCAGTAAAATTAGATTATTTCTAAATTAATATGTATTTGACCTCATCTATTTCTTCACTACTCCATCATAAGTCTGTAAGTTGATAGTCCCGATGTCCTTGATTGCATAGCTCGATCTATCGATAGATGAATAATGCCTCACTGCTCTCTAGAGAGTCAAACAGCTCCTCTCTATAATAAACATAATACAATATATAGAATCTAAAATTCACTATAGAAAAGAAGTAGATACCTCATTATCATCAGAAGAACATCATCGCTTTCTTCTATATCGCTACCTTGGACCACCATCATGTAGCCTTTATTCGATCTCTGAGCTGTAAGTAATCTCTGACTCGATGCCTCAACTCATCACATCTGTAGTATTGATCATGCTAAAATTTTTTGACTTGGACTTGGATTGCCCATCTTACGATCCTCTGCTCTTTCATCCTCTACCACCACATCTTTAGTGACTGCCATAGCCGAGTCGCCACCTGAACTCGAAGCTCAATTCTCCTACTTGAGAATCTCATTCTAGAAAAGTACAGAAGTGATCTCATCCATCCTGATGGTACTCTTTTCTATAAAAAGTACATCATTAAAGACTCAAAATAGAGAGAATCGATGAAAGCAAGATCAATGCCCTAATCTTCTTCTCAACTTCTCACCAATGCTGAGGAGATTAGTGAAAATCTTCTGAAAGTTGCTGAGATGCTCCTGTACACTCTATCCCTCTCTCATCTATAGCTAATAAAACTGCTTATAGAGAAAAAAAGTATTGGTGAGTGACTTCATCATTTATATTTCTCAAGATTCATCCACATCGCCATCGGAGAAGTCTCGCTAAGCACATGGATCACCACATTATCTATCAAGTAAAATGATCATACTCACTATCTGCATTTGGAGCCACTTTTAACTCTTCTTCTCTATGATAGTCAGCTTTTCTCATATAAGAGAGCATCAATCAATCTTTGTGGGATGAGCATATCCTTCACTCTCGCTTTTCAATCTTTCCATTATACTAGTTGATCCCTATTTTGATTGAGCCTATCTTCTCTATTTTTTTCAATCTCGATTAACACCATCACAATCTGAATAATCGTGTCTCTGATACCACTTATTGAAGAAGGATCTCTCATGAGTGCGAAATACGGATCCTCCATTCAAATTACTAATCTAGATGACGATGTCGATACCATAATAGGAAGGAAGAAAGATATAAAAAAAAACACAATCAAATATGTAGATCAGCTCAAGACTTACCTCCACAGGGCATGCAAGCTTTACTATAAGAGAAAATAAATACAAGAGGAGATTATACACTCTCAACTCTCATAAATCTCTCTCTCTCAATAAGAAGCCTTGACCCTCCCTTACAAAGCTCCCAAAAAAACCTCTAAAAGAACTCTCTGGCTGCCACCGACTACTCGAAGTAGCTCTCTCTCAGATGCTTGGGCTACCTCTCACCGCTACACTCTACCCATAGGCCATCAAGCCTCTTTTAAAGGGTTAAAATTGACTCCTATTCAGATTCTGGCTGCTGATTACCCCTGCGCATCCGCAGCCCTCCGATCGTGCCCGCACATGCCATCACCATCTGATCATGCAAAATAGCTCATGAACCATGCATAGACTGTGCACAGCTATCCCATGTGAACCAGCTATGGATCAAAGCCTCTCCACATATGCCGCATGTCATGCGCTCATCCGTGCATGCGTGAGCTGTGTGAAACCATCCTTGGACCACGTCGGTACATGCCTCATGTGTGGATCATGACTCGTGCATTCTCGCACAGTGGACCGCACATGCACTGTGTGCCTTGCATGTGGGTGCACCCTAAACCATGCGGTGGATCATGCGTCCGCATCCTAGGCCACGCACTGCGGGCCTACATGCTACAAGCCATGCATGCCAGTAGACCGCGCGCCTGCAGGCTTCTCCTCTTGGGCCTCACGTGGATTGAATTTAAGGTGCCAAAATCCAATAAAATTGAATCCTCAAGCGGCTCCCTCCTGTCATAGTTGGCAATCTCGTTCTCAGAGGCTGAAATCTATCCCCTAATGGCACTCTCATCATTCTCCTACCTTCACACCTTGCTCCTCCCATCAGAGCTTGAGGAGGAGGCATGATCGAGAAGCTCTTCCTCCACGATGATTCGACCCCAACCTACTTTCTAAGGCTTGAGAGATCTTGGTGGGAGGAAGAGCTCAAGAAGAGAGTTCAAGACATCGAACTCTACCTTTGTGAAGTTCAGAGTGGGCCTTATTGGAGCAATGATGGCCTCAATTTTAACTTTCAACTACCATTCTCCTAGACCATTCTGGTGAACTAATCCTAAATCGGTTCAAGGTACCTCAGTTAGAGCCGTATGATGGCTCCACAGATCGCTTCGATTACCTGCAAGATTATAGAACCCTCATAATACTGTAGGATGCCTCAAATGCCCTCCTTTACCTCAACTTCCCTACATCCCCAGAAAGTTAGCACAAACATGATATTCAGGACTCCAATTTGGGTCTGTTCATTCATTTGAGCAACTTGGTAGGTTGTTTGTTATCCACTTTGGCAACAGTCGAGCTCAACCAAAAAATTTTGATAGCCTCTTCTCTTATTGACAAGAAAGGATGAGTCACTACACAACTATGCCGTGTGCATCAATGCCACCACCCTTAAGGTGCATAACTTGAATGAGTCAATGGCAACGTCGGTGCTCAAGCGAGAACCATGGAATGAGCACCTCATCTTCTTCCTTGACAAAAATTTTTCGAGAGACTATTCTGACCTGCTAGTTCGAGTGTGGAAGTATGCCCAAGCAGAAGAAGCCAGGTTATGTGCAAGCAAATGGAAGGAAGACCTTCAGTAGGAAGAGGGGTCGAAAAGATCCTCGAGTGTCCCAAGCCAAAAGAAAATCCTCTTGACCACCAAGAGCTATAGACTGAGAAGTCCGCCCTAGCATTCAATAGCTACTTTCCTCTGTCCACCCCTCGATCCCAAATCTTGATAGAGTTTAATGGCCAGAGATATCTACGATGACCTGAGCTGATGAAGGCCCCTCCAAACAAGAGAAGCAAGAGAAAGTATTATCATTTCTATCACATCATGGCCATGACACCAAAGAAAGCTACTAACTCAAGGACGAGATCTAGGCATTGATTCAAAGAGGTTATCTTGGTAAGTATGTTCAAGAGAAATGAAACTAGGGCCTCGATGAACAAAATAATGCCAACCGGCCGATGGCCGACATCATTAATGCCATTTTGGCTTCATCGATGATGTAAGGGGCAGGAGACCAAGTTAAGGAAGAAAAAGAACGATGCTCATGAGGCATTGTTCTCTTTTCTGATAATGATTTTCGATGGAAGTATATTCTTCACAACGGTGCTATCATCATACTATGGATGATAATAAGTATAATGTAAATAAAATTTCAATTCATAATAAAAGTCTAACTGATATCTTATTTCATGATACTCTTTGAAGGATAAAATTTTCAACCGACCTAAGAGGCAAGGGTGGAGCTAAGACAAGAGCAACAGGCTCAATCTTAACAATAAGATCCCAAAGTAGTCTCAAAAAGCTTCTAGAGTTCATGATGCCCATGAGGTACTAATCCAACTGGTAAGAAAATTGAGTCCCCTTGCTGGACCCCTTTATGAGAACAAGCTCAAACCTTGGAGGCTCAGGGGCTAACACTCTGAGGACCCTACTAGGCCACATGGCACTTCTTGCCCTTGGATGGATTAAAGTGAGGTCATGATGATAAAGACGAAGGGGCTAACCCTCTGGAGATCCCGTCAGGCCACATAGCACTCCTGCCTATAGACGGATCGAAGCGGAGGCCACAACGATGAAGATGAAGGACTAAACCTCCAGGATCCTACTGATCACATGGCACTCTCTACCCATGGATGGATCGTAGTGGAGGTCATGATGATAAGGGGCCAACCCTCGAGGACCTCGTTAGGCCACATGGCACCCCTACCTATAGGTGGTCGAGCAAAGGCCATGACAAAAAAGACAAAGGGGCTAATCCTTCAGAGATCCCATACGGCAATTGAGGCTGACAGAAGCTAACCCTCTGAGAACCCCACACAGCCAACTAGGCCCATAGAGGCTAACCCCCTGGGATCTCGCATACTAGCATAAGCCGGCAACGATGATAGCAAAGGGACAATCCTCCAAGAACCCACCTCAAAGAAAAAAAAACTCTATAAGATACATGAAGAAGACCTTAACAAAGAAACACTTCATTCAAGAGCCTCATACACATTCCAGAGAAAGTCTACTACAAATCAATCTTATTTAAGCAAGGCTCACTACAACAAAAAAAACAAACAAAGTTCGAGCTCGATTGACTTCCATGGGTTCAAACAGCATCCTTAAGCGAAGAATCGAACACTGTCCATGTTGTCTTCAATGATGCACACAAGGAGAAGCCCTCTTCTAATGATCATCAGCCCTTGTTAAAGGATATTAAGATCGCATGACCAATTTTCTTTCAAAAATCCATCCACCTCCAGAATATTCCTTCAAGGAGGTCGGAAGGCTATATTGGAGAAGGCAAAATATGACCTCTACAAAGGTCCAAGACTTTTCTATGGAGGACAATGCAAAAGAAGCCCCCAAATGATTACAGTTGCAGCTCTGTAGTCAAAACAATAAAATTTCTAACACCTCCAATGACAAAGTGGGATGCTCACTAGTGCCTCCTTGAAGCACTCTGCAACTGACTAAAGGAAGGAAAAGACTCCCCCAGGCAGAGAAAAGCTCTAATAATCCTTTGACACCTGACAAGACAGCACCACCACAACATCATAGAAAATAATCAAGGAAAGATCAGTCTCGAGCAACAAGACCCCTATTTATGAGGAAAAGTTCGAGTATATCCAAATGCTCCACTAATGATGCGACAAGTGTCGCCACCTGAAGGGCCTCAAAGGCCATATACCCTAAAGAAAGGAGCCCCAATGGTCCTTCCCAATGCACCATCCTTATCAGATAGTACTAGCATTAAAAGCCATGCCCTATTAGGCTTCCAAGTCATACAATTCTCTACTGTACAACCCTCAAGATGGATCACTTTTTCTGATCCATGGAAGGTGTATGGCACCCATTAGCGTCCAGACTTGGCGCACAAACAAGTCTATAATTTTCAAAATCCACTCGTCATGTATTGCTAAAGCAAATGCTTCGATGAGGATAAAGGGAGATCTTGGCTCAGATGTAGGGACGATCGACCGACCCATCTGAACCATCTAAGCCCTTGATCATGATAAGAGCCAACTAGCGCAAGCATCAAATAGAAGCAAGAGACTTCATTTGAAAGATAAACATAATAAAAATATATTTTCTATTAACCAAAAAAATTATTATAGAATTTTGTCAAAAAGAAGGCACCGAAAGCTAATATAAAAAAGAAGAAGAACTAGTCTTTATCCGAAGAGAACGGCCCGACCTCTTCATTGCTGTTCTCAGGTGAAGGCATCTCATATCCAATTTCGAGACCATCCGCTCTAGGTTTGCATTGTAGTCATAGGATCCATGGATGAAAGTAACCGAAGACACCTCGACGAGTTCATTCTCAAAGTCTACCGAAGCTTATACTCCTTGATGTATTTGAACTTGACCTCGGCGACAACCTCTACTACCAGCTTAGCAAACCCCCCTCTGCCTTTGGGCTAAGAAGTGTCTGCCCAGGGCCTCGCCAATCCACTTGACATCTCAGGGAGAGGTTGGGCCTCGCTTGAAAGAAGAGAAGGAGCCAGAAGTGGCTCCGAGGCTACCAACGTAGCAGCCTACAGTAGCCTAACTAACATCCCGAGTCCCCATCAGATTTATACCCGATGCTCCTAGGTATTGGGACAAAGAGAGAGCAAGAAGCTTCAGCTGGGCATTCCTTACCCTCTTGGATGAGGACTTCTCATCCAAAGAGCTCACATTCTTCTTCATTGCCAACTTGATGGATGAAAGTGACGGCTTCATTACTTCAAGAAAAGGAAAGTAAGATGATCACCAACACTAATGGAAATAGTAAAAAGAAGAAAGAATTCTTCTCCGACAACTATAATGACAAGAGAACGACTAGCAGTTAGATGGTAGAAAATCTGACCGAATGCATAGTCTATCTATATAGATCACTAATGGTACGGATTTGGCTATCGAATCATTAGATCTTGCCATTTGACCAACCTTAAGAGCAATAGATTTTGCGGTCCTTCATCGCACTCTTCTTTGATTGAGCCATGCAAGGCAACCTGCAAAGTGTGCCTCGGAACTTACCATCACTTGACACATGATGAGTCCTAACAAGTTTAAGGACAATCCCTAGATTCCTTCTTTCTGAAGCATTGTTCGTGACCCCTCGAGCTCCCTCTCTAATAATAGCGGCATGGGTCATGAAATGACACATCATTAATCTTGGGAGATTCCTTTCTTCAAGTGCAGTAAAGTAGATGCATCTAAGAGGGAACCGAATCGGGAGACGACTATCAATGCAATTACTTCGTTCGTCCGAAGGTGAAAAGCCACTTCAAGCTATGGGGAGCACCCGATCGGACCAACCATTCCCTATGGGAGCACCCAAAGCGACTTAATGAAGCCACACTAAATACGGGCCTAGGACTTGACCCTGCGCTCATTTCAGACTATCAGCTTGACTGGCCACCTGACCAAAGCCCGTGAAGAACACCCACGACTAACAATCTTGATCCAAAGATTAGCGAGCAAGTTTTCCTCCAAATGAATAGCTAGAACATGGCCCAACGATCTAGAGAATCAGGCGTAACAAATCTATAGATTCTGACTAACAGCCCATGGTTGAACCTCTATATAAAAAAAATACGAAAAGGACCCTCAGGTAAGGCAATAAGAAAACTCAGCTAAGAAAGCAGAAGAGGAGAGGAGCATTCTGCTCTCCGTCACCTTTTTTTTCTCTCTTTTTCTATTGTTCTCTGGCTCCAGCTAACTTAAACATCAAAGTATCCCCTACGGAACACTCTCAGCAAGTGCGGATTTTTTTTGTAGGTTGCCTCTGGCATCACAAATCCTGGACAACGATCAGCTCCAATCACATTAGTGTTTTCTAGAGTCTTGCGGCAATACTTCTAATTAGATTTGAATGGGTTTATGATTGAATTTAAATGGATTTGAACCTCTAATTTAGCGAGGATGTTAAGGGTTAAATGGGGGAGTCTGTAAGAACATAGGTTATACATTAATAAATCTTAAATATTTATATTAGGCCAACAAACTGAAATATCATCTTCTTAGATGAGGTCTAAAGCTCCAAATATCATGATGCAACCATCTTGATGGCCTCCAAAACTGTTAATCATCAACTGGCATTATCAATCACCAATGAAACATCCTCAGTCAATGCATGACAGTCCTAGGAACCAATGAAAGAAGAGGTGGGGAGGGAAGTAGCTGAGGATGCTGGCTAGACAGGCGGTGAATGCGATGGTTGCTTCAATATTTTTTGTAGATCATTACACGATGGCTTCAAGAAGATAGGTATAGCCCTACTAAAGGCATGGTTGTTTGAAAAACACAGAGGGATGGACTTTGGACACACTCAATGGTCATTTGGTGGATCATTGGAGCTGCTTGTCAGCTCCCATTATCTATTATTTCTCTCCCCTTGGAACTTGTTGACATGCTTTAAGTGAGAAACAGAGGTGTTTGGGTGCAGCAGCTCATCCATACAGCCATAGCTTCATGAGCCTCCAAACCGATCCTCTACTTTTTGGCTGTTTCAAAAGATTTATACTTAATAATGGCTAAGAGATGGATGGGAAGACTAGTGCATACAAGGAGAAAGAGGGGGAAACCAGGGTAGAGTGCATGGGCCATAAGGCCAGCTGTTGTCCTTGTCTTGCCAAATAATTTTGGATTCGATATAAAAAATTTAAAAATTTTTATATATATATCCTCTCAAATATTTAAATTTATATAAATATCCTTTCAAAATTAATATCTACATATATATCCTAATAAAATATCTTTTTTTGCATATGTATCCATATCATCTAACACCGTTAAAAATTAACAGTTTAAAATTAAAATGACTAAAATATCCTTATAGATGATGTGCAAAACAAAAATTATTAGGATATATGTGTAAATAGCAATTTTATGAAGGTATTCACGCAAATTTGAATATTTAAAAGGGTATACGCGTAAAAAATCCTTAATATAAATATACTTCTCTTGGTTCATTAATTCTTTTTTATTCTAATAGAGAAAATTAACATATATAACTAAAATAATAAATTTACTTAATTAATTAATTTATATAGATAAAATGATCTTTTAATTTTATCAAATGATAGATCAAAATTATTTTATTTAGAAGATAAACAGATCATAACCATCTATGTTTCCTTTAATGTATAATAATATGTTTCTAAGAAAAATATCTAAACTTGATATTAGATGAATAGTTTGTATATTTGCATAGAATGGACATAGTTATAGATTTGGATATTATGTAATAATAAAAATTTATAATTTTATTATATTTTATTTTAAAAATTTTTATCGAAAATATCTTTGTAAAGTGTATAAAGTATATCACATTGTTATAAGATGGACATCATCATCCCATCTTACATAAAAATAAAATATAATAAAATATTTTAATATATAAAATATTATATAATATCATCATCGTGTTATTATGTTATGTAATATGTTAGTACGTTGTAGAGTAAGAGGGTCTGAATCCATCTAGATAAAATAGATAAAAATTAAATTAAAAATTTTTATGTGTATATCATTCTAAATATTCGAATTTGCATGAATACCCTTATGAAATTGCTATTTGTATATATATCCTTATAAATTTTCATTTTGCACATCTACCCATATGGATATTTTAGTCATTTAAATTTTAAATCATTAATTTTTTAACGGTATTAAATGATGTAGGTACATATATAAAAAAAAAAGAAAAAAAAAAAAAAAAAAAAGATATACATGCAAAATAAGTATTTTATGAGGGTATACATATAGATATCAATTTTGAAAGAATATTCATGCAAATTTGAATGTTTAGGAGGGTATACATGCAAAAAATCCAATAATATAATTAAATTCAACTCATATATATTTGTCGATAAAGTAAATTTTAGAATAAAATTTTTGGATTGTTTTTACCGTCTTTCTTATGCATGAATCTACAAGTTTACTTTTACTGGTACCTCAATAATGTAACAATTAACTTGTTAATACTTTTTATTTTAAAAAATGAACAGGTGGTTAGAAATGTTCAATATGGTGCTCCAACAAAACTTATGCTTCCCACCCAAAAAAAACAAAACTGGTGCTTCTTTTTGATTCTTCTTTTGTAGGAATGTGCTCCTTTGATTCTGGTAAGGACAGGTGCGTCTAAATAATCACTAGCATGCCTAATTGTTGGATGGTATGGCTGATGGGATACCTTTGTCGAGAGAGAAGATGCTTGTTGTCATGGTTATGTCCTTTTGCGAAAAGCATATTTTTTTATTTTTATTTTTAATGAAAGGAAGGATTAGATTCACCCAAATCTCATCAAGAAAACGAAAACATCAGGAGAAAATTCTACAAAGAACAAAATTACCAAAACAAAGCATTCAAGGAAAACGAAAACGAAAAGAACAGACGAGAAAACAGAAAATGCAAGACAGCCAGACAGAACCATATGGATGGAAATAAGGTTGCAGAGGAGAGAGGCAGGAAGCAGACTCCCAAATTCTCAAACTATTCATATTAATTTTTCTTTGCTGTTGATTTTTTGAACTAGTCTCAGATAATCAAAGCACGCTGAGAGTTATTTAGTTCTTCATGAACGATTAACAACTTGATAAACAAATAACGGTGTTTTGTCTATTATTTATTGCTCCTGCATAATAAACATATATTAGTATCAATTCAGTTACATCGAATCGTTTGATCTTCTTGGGTGTTTGCTCGAGCAAATTCTCCCTAATATTGAAAACTCGCATGGCTTCCCTGCGACAGCCATTGGATTGATCAAAATGTGGTCAAGATCAGGATATACATGCTACAATGAAAACCAGCATGGATTCCCGTTAACATACATACTACAATAAAAACCAGTATGGATTCCCAATTACCGCCATTGGATTGATCAAAATGTTGTCAGGATCAGGACACATACATACTACATTGAAAATCAGCATGGGTTCCAATTAGAGTCATTGGATCGATCAAAATGTTTTCTGGATCGGGACATACAAACTACATTGAAAACCAGCATGGATTCTCAATGACATACATACCACAGTGAAAACCATCATGGATTCCCAATTCAACCATTGGATCGATCCAAATGTTGTCCGGATCAGAACACACATACATACGTAATTGAAAACCAGCATAGATTCCCAATGACAGCCATTGGATCGATCAAAATGTTAACAGGATCAGGTCTCGCCCTGCCAGCAGACCAATGCCCATTGAAAGAATGCCTGTAACTGGGGCTCCGCTCAACAGTGTTTGATGCGAACTAAACAAGCCCTGTTTTCACTAAGAACTTGTAGAACAAGCAACTCCATTAGTAGTGTGACGATACAAATCCAAGCCCCAATTATCTGATTAAAGAATGAGAGGGCGAACATAAGACCGGCTTATCAAATGTCAGATCGTCAAAGCCGTAGGCTTCACAATGAAGAAGCCGGGTGGCTCAGGTACTTCAGGAGAAGGTTGATTGGTTTTGCCTGACATTAGTCGTATGAATTCATGAAGAGCTTCGCGCATCCACTCATACCGACAAAGTTTAAATGCATCCCTCGCGGATACCTGATCAAAGAAGAGTAATGTTAGAAAGAGGGACCCTATGAGCTCTCAAACAATGTGGCTGGTTTGTGTACTACAGTAAAGGAGCGCAAGTAGATAGATACGTACCCATTTCCTTTCGTGGCTCGCCTGCTCTGGCCAGCACGGCAGCTCTTCGGTAACCTCCAAGGCAAACATCTGAACTTTGCAAGTTCCTTCAAGGCTGCAACTGTTCTGCCTGCTCTTGCTTCTAAAAGTCCATTCACCCAGTAAAGTTTCCTGAAGACCAAAACAGATAACAATCATCACAACACTTGGACTAATGGTGAAGAAATCGGAATTTTCATGTCAAGCACGACTGTTATCAGATATCAGAAGCACCAGAGCAACAGGCACTTAAACCCTTTTCGACGAAAAATTGGGCAAATTCCAATCCATTCATCAAGGGCACTTAAACCGATTTAACCACAAAAATCTTTCAAAGGGACGAAAAAATAGAGCCTTTCCAAAAGATAATAAATAAGCATGAGATAGAAGGCCCTCAAAAGTTTGGTTGAATGATAACAGTGATGGTTTTACCAGCATGAAGAAGATAAATTACTCACCGTGATCCTAGACCCATTTTTTGGACATCAATAAAAATTTTTCGAAAGGGAGAGCGGTTCAGCACTGGAAAATCAGAAAGCAAATGCCATGGACAATATTATGACTCTGTAGGTATCCTTTTCATCTGACTCAGTTACCGAACATGCTACCTATGTTCTAAAGTAACAACACTAACTGAGACACAGGAAATGTTTCTCCTTTTTACCTTATTGTCCCCTCATTGTGTAATCCAGACTCAAGTCCATAGCATGCTTAGATATATGCTCTTTAACAAGGCATCAAAGAGAACTAGCAACAGACCAAAAATTATCACTTGACCTTCTTGAGAACTAGGTTTAAAGCATGACTTGTCAACAACAATAACCAAAGCTCTAACAATTAAACCAACATCAACTACATCTCTTCAAATATTAAGATGTGCTTCTCCCATTTCTTGTCGTACACAATGCTTTAAGAACTGAAGCACTAAAGTTAAGAAAAGTGGAATTATTTTCACATAGACGTAAACCTGAGCTGTTAACTTGATCAAGTTATGAGAACATCATCACCAACAGACAGGTCACTATGAGTTAGGCAAGCAGCAAACATATCACATGCATATTAGTTGGGTAAGGCAGCAGACCAAAAATATTAAATTCACTTGGACTGGAAGCCTTACAAAAAAAAAATGCTTGAAGAATGGGTAGTTGAAAATAAAAGCAATAAACAAGCTTAATATACAAGTGATGAGCACTACAAGGTTGACAACATGTTAACTGCGTTAAAACTAAAAGTTTGGCGTTCATAATGAAATCACAGTATTAAGACAAGTTCTCTGGATGTTAATCCTCCTAGCGGGGAAGACTAGTGTCATATTTTTCTTTAGAAAATGTTCACAAATGAGATTCTAGATCCAAAAACTAAATGCAACAGTGAAGCAACTGATCAGATATTTCATAGGATCATTTGCTATAAGGCTCTCTTACTTTTTGCATGAAAATAGAGAAATAATAAAACTCATTTTGTAAATGTGAATTTGCAATTAAAGCCATATCAAGTGATATTTAAATTTTATAACTATGATCTTTTAAGTGTTCTTTTCATATTTTACATATTTTACGGTATATGGATCTCCCTTCTCATACAGTATTCGAATAACCCTTGGCATGATACTTTAGACTTTTCCATGCAAGTTTTATTTTTGACCAACTGAGATCAAGGACTGACTTCATCAGGACTATCATTCATGTACATACAAAACATTTATTTAGATATCTGGTTTTTTTCTTCTCTTGGTTGTTAGGAAATCAAAATCCTCATGGTACACGCAACTCAGGAATGTTTTCTTATATAAATAGGGAAAGAAATTCAACCAGCAAAAGCTACACTACTCCAACAAAACCAATCATCCCATGTCATCAAACAATAGATGTAAGACCAATACCTACATTTATAATTCCCCTAACACCAGCTTCCTCCAGAGCTTCGCGACATGCTGCTTCACCTACAGTCTCATCATTCTCCCATCCACCCTGATGGCCAAAAGATCATTAACTCTAGAACTTCCTTAGAGAAAATGAATAACTTCCAAATCAAACATCTAGAACCAAAGGGCACTGAACACCTTAGGGAAGACAAGATCAGCTCGATTTGGTGAAGAAATCATGAGGACTTCCAGACAAGCTATCAAATCGCCGCTGTGATTCTCTGTGTTTGCCTTTTGCTTATAGGGAATGCATCTGCTTTCAGCACATGAACGAAATGTAAGAAAATGAAAAAGAAAGTTAATTTTTGGATGGTTATTCTAGAAAAGGCAAGAAGCACCATCCAGTTTTTTCTAAAGCTTGGACTGGCAATTCATGTGGTATAGATCGACACTTTATAACATCTTTCACCGGATGTACAACTAGAAAAGGATATACCGTATACTTGGTACAGTCAATAGATCAAGAATGTCTATCTAATTGCAGATACTTGGTGTCCCTGTTTTAGATCGAAGACACCATTAATTTTCTTAGGCGTCAAGCTATTCTTTCCTACACCAATATCCTAAGTTGCTTCTGGTTAGATATGAGCATGGCTAAAAAAATTCCTTACGTCATAGCACATGAATCTGTTCCAAAAATTACTCATGGAACACTCTAAAGAGAAAGTAGAAAAGACCACAACATGCCAAAAGCTAACAAGAGGCACTTGGCTTTTAAATTATTGCTCCCTCTACTTGTGGCTTATGCAGTCTGCTGTGCAGACTTCACATACCAGCACACCAGGTGGTAAGAATTTACCACATAAACTCGTCTGGTAAATTCCTAGTTCTAGCATCAGCATTTACATCATACCCATCTCAGCCTCTGGTCATTTTTGGAATTCTACTGTCAATCATCAAGTGGAAATGCAAATATCCACTTCTCCTGTTTTCAGACATTAGCCCGGTATGTTCATAGACAGAAAATGCAAAGCAAGATATTGTGATAAAAATCCTATAAAAGTTAAGACTTTCGAGGAATAAACAAAGGTTAGAAAGCATAATACCCAGCAACAAGCCGGAAATGATCTTGGTAACGCTGCTGGTGGCGCCCCGTCCGAGCTAGCAGAACCGACGACATACTTTTGCGACAAAAAGTTGCCAACTTTAGAGAAGGAAAAGCAGCAAACGGATGGAAAGATATGAGAAGAGGCTCTGTTTCACGAATCCTAGTATAATAGCGAGAGAGAAGCTCTGTTTCACCTGAGATATCACCAAATCTCGAATCCCAGCAACAGAGCAAAAACCTCATGATCTCCACCCCACAGTCCCAGCTCCATTCCCTCTTGGAAACCAACCACACACTCTCTTTACTCAAAAAGACCCCACCTTTCTCCTTCCAATCGGCATTCCAAATAAAGAAGAGAACAGAGAGAGCAAGAGAGAAGCAGAGAGACTGGCGAATCACAAATCTCAAGCAAGGGATGGAGAGACAGAAAGGCGAGAAGAGAGGGCTTCGATTAAACCGACCACCACGCTTCCCATGAATTTAATGCTTCTCGAGTCAATGGAACCGCCCAGAGCGCCCCTCTTCCCCAATAAAAAACCGAACTTTGTATTATATTCCGAAGCCAAAACCCTAATCCCAACAAAGCGAGAGACCCCAAGGATTGGAAGAGGGTGGAAACGGAATCAGAGCCAAGAAGAGAAGACTTGGATTATATGGCAACAACCAACAATTGGGCAGTCGGATCCTTCACAGAAGCCGCGGCTCCATCGCCATTAAAGAGCGCACACATACACAGAAATTTCCCGCGGGACCAAATCAACTCTCACTAAGCGAAAGAGGGAATAAAATATTAGTTGGGATATTTTTTTTTTTTTGCCCTTTCCTTCTTTGGTTTGATGATGATAAGGGGGATGGATAGAGAGTTTTCAGGCCATTATTATAGTTCCCGATCTCCGATTTTTTCTACATATTTTGTTTGTTTCCAACTTTTTTTTGCATGCATAAGCCTAAATTGTTCTGTATTGACTTCTAATGATCATATTTTACATATCAATCCCTTTTAATCATGTGGGGGTTGCGATATCCACATCTTATGCTGAAAAGAGATGGCTTTCAACATCATGCAAATAGTATCTGTCTTTTTATTTTTCTAGCATGGATTTTTTTACTCTTGTATCAATTGCTTCAATTTTTTACACCCTCTTCCACTGCCATCTTGCATGACAAAATTCTCTTCTTTGATAAATTAAGAGCAAGAGTTACTTCCATAAGTACTTCGTTAAATCTATTTTTTTATTTCATTTGATGCATTAATTTTTGGTTTAGATTTCTATATAGAGGATATTATAAAACTATCTTTTTTTTTTATTATTTTGCAAATTCGAAACATTTTTATTTTCATCATATTTTTTTCGTTTGTACCAGAGCCCACTATAAAATATTGTCATTTACAAATAACCGTTTATTAATGAAAGATTGTCGAAAAATTCAATAAGCATATTTTTTTAACATTGAGTAAGTTTAGCTTGTTGAAAATCTCATTCAATTTAGAAATAAATCAAATCTAGCTTTCTAAAGAGTAATCAGAAGTTATTTTTGAGCAATGAATATGACTCGAAACTCAATTAATAGCTCATAGCAAGTTTGTTCTCAATCTAATATTAAAACTTGTATGTCTCAAGTTAAACTTAAGCACGGTTCAAACTTTGAGCTTCAATATAACAAACCAAGCTGAGACGGTGCCACCTTTGGGGAGCCAGGCTTATAACATATTCATAGCACCAAATGTAAATTTTGAAGGTCAAGATGCAAATATTGAAAATTAAAAAATTTATATGTAAATACAGTGGATTGGTGTGGGTCTTACATAAAAATTCCAATGGTTTAATTAAAATAATACTTAATTTATTTTATATGGATACTAAATTTCTTCACATCACGATCCTCATCTCGGTGTAGATTCTCCTTCCGAGATATTTTGGGATTTCATCAAAAAATTTTGGTCAATACATTGAAGCTGTTTGAATTTAATTTGATTATTTCTGAGCTCTACCTCGTATAGCTCGAATAAATATTCTAGTCGAGCTCTGTACCAAAATATTATGCTTGAAGACTTAAAATCTTATCCATAAAAATTTTAATAATATAATTTTATTTTTTTAATCTAATTTACTTTCTAATTTTTAACTATATTTTTTAAATATGGCTAAAGTTTGACTTCAAACTTAAACATAGCTCGATAAATATTCAAATTGACTTGAATTGAATTGATTTCGAATATTATTATTATTATTATTATTATTATTATTATTATTATTATTATTATTATTATTATTATTATTATTATTATAATATATAGTCGAATTTAAATTTAAATATCAAATTTTGATAAATTTAAAATTAATTTTTAAATTTAAATATTTTAAATCAAATTAAATTTGAGTCCCAAATTATTTGATTTGATTTAGCTCGATTACATAGCCTTATTCAGCCCAAGACTGGTAGAAGTCTCATGTCCATTGTTACAATATGGCCATGTTACGGTCCATGTAATGATTGGTGCTTGAATGCCGTTCGATCATTCATCGCATTTTGATCTGATAGCTGATGCCCTTTTAAAACATACTTGGCTATTTTGACGACTGGAATAACGATGGGACATTGCCCGGAGTCACATATGAGCCATAAATAATCATGAATATGATGTTGACAAGTATTTAAAGTCATCTGTAAATCTATTTATCTAATAATAAAAAGTCTTTTATTATTTTTTTTTTTTTTTTTCAAACAAATTGATATAACCTATCTTTCTATGTATGTATAAATTTAAAATAAGTATATAATAGTTTGACCACTAACAGGTAAATAGCTGCGGTACATATTTGATAAAAAGATATATAAAATATAGGTGAAATAATTATTCTTTTCTTTTGTCTTTTGTATCCTTCTATTAAATCTTAAAAGATTATATATGATTTGTTATTTTAGTTTAAAAATTTTATTAGGTAAGGTATTAAGCTAAATTGCTTTTTTAGGTTCTTAAATTTTAGCTCACGATGAAAGTAGGTTAGTTTCATTCACTAATAAAAGAAAAATAAAAGATAAAAAATAAAAATAAAAGTTTAGATCCTTTTGGTATTGCTTTGTTTTTCATCAAAACAATGAAGTAGACGGAATAACATGCATAATAAATTTTTTTCCTATTTTTTATAATCACTTGTAAAGTCATTAGAGCTTTTGAAATTGCTATAAAAAATAATGTAAAATAAAGGCAAAAAAAATTAAAGTTTCGTGCATGTATCATTAACATTAATTTTTATACTAATTTGTACGTATCAACAACAACAACAATAATAATGCTAAATAAGCATCTAGTTCACAATATATATTCAATAAAATAATATTAAGATTCAAACTAATCATTCTTCAACAAACTGTTGGAGTTGACATGTGCATATGCAATATAATAACTAATTTTTTGTTAGAAATCAATGAAGATACCAAGTTGCTCGATGATTTTGTTATGAAAGAAATGATTTATATCACTGTTCTAGTTGATTATGCAATGAGTTATTAAGAACATCAAACCAAGTCTATATGTTGAAGAAAATTTGATTGTTGGATTATGGCACTAAACTTTGGCTATAAACAAACTTTCTACTCAATCAACTATTAAGCTACATCTTTTACATCATTCACTTCCAAAAGACTGCCATCTTCTAGACAAAATAATCGGGTATGGTACTCGCTAAACACCAAAATAGATTACATTAAACTAAAATCTAAAGATTACACCAAAATAATCCAATGTGTCAACAAGCAATGGAACATTAGGCTAGTCAATTCAAATGTCTAAATCCTTGTAAGATCTAGTCATAAGCTTCCTATAACAACGAAAACACCAACATAAGTATCTACTAATGGTGTAAATAATCAAGCTTTTGCTAATCAGATCTTGCCTTTAATTCATCTCAAAATATATAGCTAACTAGTGCTTGTATTAAACTTTTTTAAAAAAATATGGTAGTTGTCATTGAATTTGTAATTAGTATTTGATATATCTTAGATTTATCATCCCAAAATTCTCGTCTGATAGCTTAACTCGCCAAACCAGATGATGATATATGTATAATGAAATCAATAACCAATCAAATTTTCAAATAATCAGCAAAAGATAATTATCCAATGTAATCTCAATCCACCCATAAAGGCATATTATAATCGATTAGCAAAAAAAGCAAGCACCTAAATCACATCATCTCTGATAAAGCATTTCTTCATCATCCCAATTAACAAATAAAGAAAGAGCTCAACTACTTGCTTGATAATCTCATAATCTCAATCACAAATATTCTCATATTTATATCTTTAATATCAAGCACAAGAGATCCTTAAGTATGATGAATAAAACCCTACACATAATGTCTCTCTCTCTTATATCTTTTATTTTCTATTAAAATCTTGTTTAACTTAAACATGGAAGGATCCCCGACGAACATATTTGATAAACTTTTGACTATTTTCTATGATTACAAATCCACACTAGCATCAAGTTGTAATCCTCCATCTCCACCAAGCAAGGCAGCCTATCATTTATCCAATCATGTTGGATTTGAGCGGCAACAAGTTGGCACTAAAGGAAGATCTCTCATTTTTTGAAATTTTTTAGAAATCTGACAGGAATGAATTCTCGATAAAACAACCATCACTCCACCAACCAGCCCCACCAAGAGTCATAGAACTCCTAGCCTAGCTCTTGATGATCTCCAACTTCACAACGTACTCCTAAAGTGGTGATGGCCGAGTAGCTTAATCTACTCATCCAATAAGTATAAAATATTAAGAAGATTGTTTGGGAGATACGATGCCTAAACTCATAGATGATCTTCATGCTTAATCTCCATGTTGACTTGGACTTTTAGATGAAGCTTGAGAACAAGCTCGCATCAAGATGGCCGCTTATTAGCAATGAGCAATTCGATACTAAAAATTCTTAGTTAAAACAGAGCTTTTCTAACAAGAAGATTTCATCTTCTAAAAATATGAGATAACTCAACAAAGTGACAATAAGAAGCTCATGCCCAATGGCACAGATAGTAATGAATTATGAAAGTCATCCAACCCAGCACGTATTAACTTGAGCAACTTAATGAAACACTAATATCTTAAATATGAAATTCTGATAGCCTTCAAGTGTATATCAGCAAAAGTTGTAATTTTAAACTCTATAATAAATGAATAAATTTTTTTTTTGTGTTCAAAAAAATAGCTAAGCAATGCATGTCCGATATATTGACCACCAACTAAAAAATCTTCTACAGCAACAAATTGAGCATGCTCATCAAAAATCCCAATGAAAATTTTTATGGGCTTAGCTATAAGTTGAAGTGCCAAATCATGGATATAATGTCAGGCATTCTCGCAAGTGACCATTGACAATGCCGTGCAAGAGCACCATAAGTTAAAACAAATCTTCTAAGAAACCACTTGCCTATTAATCCCATTGGCCTAGTCGAGGAGCCGAACAGCCAAATCATGAACAAAATATTGAATGAGTCTCCCAAGAGACCATCGACGGTGCCACATCCGAGCACCATAGGTCAGGATGAGCTTTTCAAGAAGCTACCAACTTGTTATCAGCTAAAAGCTGAAGAAAGACCTAGTCAAAGCTAGGCTCAAATGGGAGGAGGCACACCTAGCCTGATCATTTGAGTGTTAGCTATCCAAAAATCTAACCGATGGAAGATACGGTGAGCCAATGACCCATCTATTCAAGTGAGAGAAATCAAAAATAAAAAGTCGACATTCCAAGCAAAGAATCTGGCAAGACAAATGATGTATTTTTTAGATGAGAATAAAATGCACCAAGGTCGGAAGTTAAAAGTATATAGCAACTACAAAATGAGCAAGATCCATCAATCAAAAATTGACTACAAATTACGGGCAAGGGTCTGAACCAACCATAGATGCACCTTAAAAGATGTATATAAGATCTCCAACCTCATCAAGTCCAAATAGGGACTTAGAGAACTTCGGCATCGAAACTATGATCAATATACCTAAAAGGGCCAAAGCCTACAACCTCAATAGAATAATGCTAAAGATGGGGGCAAGGCCCCTACATTGCATCAATGATTAGCTATGTATATAATACATCAATCCAAGTACACAATTAGCTGCCAAGACAGCTGATCAAAGCTTAACCTACTCGAACAAATAAACGATGAGCTACAACACAATAGCCAAAGTATCATGACACACAAAAAGAGGTATAAACATTATTAATAATATTTGAAAAATATAAGACAAAAATATCTTGGCAACCAAACAATACAAGTAGGATGAAGATCAGCTTGACTACACTACATCCTACAAAGCCAATTACTGTAAAGAAAATCAAACTCGCCTTCACGATGATAGCAAAAAGAGAAAGAAGAATACATACACCAAGTTCTACTGCTTGGGACCTGGTAAAGGATTCTTAATAGTTTGGAGCAAGGTTGGAAGCAGATCCAAAAGGATTGGGGGCATCACCATCCCACTACACCTACTCCTTGGTGCCCCTCTACCATTCCTTGTCCTCGCCCTCCTCGCTTCCTCTGCACCATCTTCATGTGGGATAAGGCATTTGATGCTGAACTTGGGGAAGCATCCCTGTGTCTATCACCAGTAATCAAAAAGGCCAGCAAGAAAGGAGTCAACAGCAACCGAGGCAAGCTCATTCTCATAACATGCAAAAGTCTTGTATGCCTCTATGGCTAGGAGGATCTTCTCCTCAACCAAAGCTACTTTTGCTTGCCACTTCCTTCTTCTTCTCATTCTTGATAGCTTGTAGCTAAACTACCTTGCATTGAGCTTTCAAGTTCTTCAACTCAATAACAACAACCTTCAGCCTAGGCCCAGCTCATCGGACTTCTTCCCCGCCTCCTCCCAGTCCTGCTTCATATCCTAAGTATGTTACTGGAGTTGGTGGTATCACTCGCAAATGAGTGTCATACAGGCAATGCTTTGAAATAGAAAAATCAGCTATAAATAATGAAATACCTCGGTAAAAGACCTACAAGATGCAAGAAGTTATTCACCTCAATAGTAGCTTAATTGGCTTTATTGAAAAGGATCTTGGTGTTGCCATCCTCAAACTTCTCCCAATCGACAAGGAGAGTAATACTCCTTACCAACTCTCGAGCTAACTTTGGCTCTAACAAAGTTGAGGAAGAAGACTTAACGGTCTAGTTGGATTGGTAAACCTCCTCCTTTGCGACAAAACATAGGGATAGTATTGGTACTTTAGAAGAAGCAGGTTAAGAAGTCGGTAGAATCTCATCTTCAAATATGTATGGGGTGATATGAGAACCCAGCTGGCTCAATGGGTCAGGGATGTTGAAACAGCACCCGACTTGAATAAGGAAGTGAGTGCTTATGTGGCCTCTTTGTGTCAAGCAGTAGGAGGACCTCCACATCACCTTGCACTTGGTGACAGCCACGTTCCTCACCAACGCCACAACAACCATAACTATAGGATAAAAATAAAATTAGAAAAGTTAGTAACGATCTGAAGAATCGAAAAGATTAAAAAAACTTATCCCGAGTTCAACAAGGGCTTAGACTGGCATTGACCAAGGTCTGCTCGGCAAACAACTTCCAAATAAGAGGAGCTTTGATGATGCACAATGACTCAAAAATCTACTACTCAACATCAGAAATAGTAAAACTCAGTCATGACACGATCCTTCCATTCATGAATTGAAAGATCCCCCGGATCAATTGAAATCCTTTTTAAGTTGAGATATATCACTAAATCCATTCAAAAGGGTATTCCTTAGGTCCTGTTAGGGATTACTGTTAGTAGTAAAGCTTTTGAAGCTTTTAGAAATAGAACTTTTGAGAAGTAAAATTTTTGGAAGTAGAGCTTTTATAAAAAACTATTTACTGTTGATAACCATATTGATAAAGTACTTTGAAGAAAGCAAAACAGATTCCTGACATTGTCCATAGCTTTCTGATATTTTTATCAAACACCATTTTATCACTCTAAAGTATTTTCTGAAAGTCAAAAAATATTTTTTGATACTTTAAAAGCTTAATCAAATAGGATCTTAAATATATAACAAGTACAAAATAGCTAATTCATATGATATATGCCATGATAGAAGAGATAAAAAATGGATGATGGTCTGCCACGCAGACAGGCACTAACCAGAAGCTGTTTAGAAGAAGTATGACAAAAAGAGAAAGAGAGAGCCTCGGCCCGACTTTCAAGTTTTTCTCATAAAGGCAAACTTGAGCGGGACAACATTCTCTCCTTACTGCCAGGCATCCTAAAGAAGAAAATAGGTGGAATAGTAATCCTCGTGGAACTAATCTAGATCATCTTGGTTCAAGGTGCACTCCTTTACATCGCGAGCAAACATCACCGGTTCAGTCCATTGGAGCGACGAGACAAAGCCAACCAGCCCGATTTACTAGTTTGATGCAAGGAAAAGAAAGAGGAAGGAAAGAAAAGCAATCAACCTATATTGGCTTGTCAGAAGAAAATTGCAAAAGTGACGTTGGAGAAGAAAGGGAACAGGATAAAAGACTTGAAGCTTCCATAAGACGAAAGACTCCAAAGGATATGATGGCTACTGCAAAGTGGAGGAACCGCGTCGGATATCCATCCCATTATATAGAGCTGCAGACGGTATTGATTTCACCTGTCATCTATCCATCTATTGCCCCATATAAGCTCAGTTCAGGGACTTTATTCTCCCATGGATTGCTTATTCTCCAAAATGTGAAAAGGAATGATAGCAACTGCGAAAATTCCGCCCATATAAACGACATTTTGAAAGTGGAATCAACTCTGCGGAGATCATGCCCATCACGAAATCTAGTATCCAGAAAGATTCAGAGCTAATCTAATCACTCGAATTCAGCTCGGTTAGCTTATACAGTGACCACGTCGACGCATCCCATCATCCTCGTTGTTTGAAGAGGTTATCATAACTTTATTCCAACAATACTCATATCCTATCCAAAACTGCCATTGGCCAGGCTAATCCCATCAACCGCAAAGGGACGTGGATGGCCGCAAAACAGGCCGGTTTTGTTGACATGGGAAATGGGTGTTATATATATATATATATATATATATATCCGGCGTCAGAGTCCTTCCATCCACATGCATCCGATAAATGCCATTTTTCTCGACAGTGCCTTCATTTATTGAATTATTGAATATGTCTGCTACGCTATGTACATGGAGATCAGTCTGTTTACAAAAATGGACGTAGATTCTCCGAAATACCCTAATGTTTTGACAAAAATTACGAACCCTTGTTACAGTCCCATTGGCTCATCAACCGTTTGTTAAACCAAAAAACAGAACTTATTAATCAGTAATTGATTAACCATTTATTAGTGATTATTGGAACTGGTTGAAGTTAACAAGATGATTGCAATCTATCTTGGTCCGTAAGTGACAGACCTTTTTGATAGTCCCATGTGTGTTATAATTACAGTATACTTGGTCGTAAGTTTATATACAGCTATGTCTACGAAAGAAAGGGCTTGTCCCTTTTCGAATTAATAGGTCACAACCTACTAGTCTTGAGGGATTTTGGAGATGTCCAGTATACGGCCAATTCAGCTGAACCCTGCTATCCTGTCAATCTTAATCTCCATCAATTGAATGATGATCAACCACTCCTCACGAATTGCACTTGTAATTGATTTTCAAAGCTTCCAATAATTTTATGTAGTCATCGATGAGGATCCAACGGGAAATGAGATGCATGAATGCAAGGATTTTCGTTAGCCAGTTTTTTAGCATGACTGATCATCTAGGGATATCATATGTTTCCTAGAATTAATTGCAAAAGGAAATAATTAAGGAACGGGTCAAGTAGAGGAAGGAATTTATAATTTTTGATCCGTTAAGATAGAATCCATCAATAGTAATTTGTAATATCAAATAGTAATTTGATACAATAGGCGAGTATCCATACACATTGAAAGGAGTCCACCTGCTGAGAACACAATTGAAAGTGCAGCGTAACAAGATAAAGCTGCAAAACTGCTTGTAAGATTTCTTGGTGATGGTTAATAGATCACACCAACAATTGAATGTTGAGTATGAGGTCCGTCCAAAAATGAAGTCAAGAACTAGATAGTTTCCAGAAAGCACATCTAGACCTGGGATTTATATGAACCAAGCATTCTATGAAGCATGAATATCCAAAATGTTCATCAATATTTTCTAAAAAGAAAAAATATATATATAATATCGCTACTATTCAAGAGGCATACTCTATGCCTAGCTAATCAAGGAGGAATGAGTAACACACCTAAATTTCTCTGTCCATAATCATAACGCCAACGTCAGATTAAATAAGAAGGCAGAAACATTATTGTTAATTTATTGTATCGTACTATTACTTTTGGATTGCAGCATAAAGTTGTTTGCCTGCAATCATGTACAAGTCATAGACTACTCAAATCAATGAACTCCTCCAGAAGAACGATTATTTCTTTAAGCATGATTGTAAGATGTTTGAAAGAAACTACAACGACTGCTACTTATTTTTAAATGAAGTATTACATAACATATGCATATTTTCAAAGCCCACAGCATACACAAATGAGGGAAGCAACTACATCAAAAAGTCCGAACCCTGCTCATGTAAATATATGGTATTGTCCCGATGGTGAATCCATTTGGGTTACATATTTCATAGCATCCATAAACTCTAGAAATGATTCAAAACTTATAGTCGATCATAACTCTATGTTGTTGCTAGAAAATAAGCATCTTTTCCGATGCCCCGGAAGGGTATTACTCTTTGATCCTTTGTTCGAACATATCTTTGCTGTAAAATTTGGATAACTTGATGACATTTTAGAGTTCACGAACGTATCCCCCACATAAAGTCACCATCTTCATCGAAGAAAACAGTCATCTACCTTAAATTATTTGGTGATAATTACACAAAGAAAGAGTCTATATTTGATTGTCTCAATGTTTAAATTTATGCAACATCTATGAGCTTCTTTCGGTGCTAACAACAGAACAAATTCAACATTAATTCATGCCTGCTCTGCTTCCCACAAGCTTCCTAAACGGGTAAAGAAACGAATGCTTAAACTCCTAGCATGTAATTATTTTCCTCGTACACCTTTAATCACATAAACACCAACTGCATCAAACAACCAATACCTTCATTCAGAGATATCGACATGCAACAAGATGGCATCGTTGAGTTCATTCAGTCAAACTTCTCCAGCGAGACGGCTCGGATCTTGGAGGCGGTCCCAAGCCAAGTCCCAACTACAACGAACAAAACCAAGCAAAAATAACACTAAACTCTTATAATATACATCTAACCAAACCCTAGATACTTAAAAAAAAAAAACACCCCCATTAATTTCTTATAAATGACCCTACTTAGAGGATGCCTCAATTATTCAAACCTCAATCATTAAACTAGGTGAGACCTACGTGCCGCATGTGGTGATAGAAAAGGCCTGGCTTGACATGTGGGAGGCCTGGCTTGACATGTCTATCTTGTTCCAAGAGGGAACAAACGAACATGATCAGGACTGTTAGTGTGTTAATGTTGGTTGGTGATATGGTGTGGTCCCTGGTCTCTAATTTAAAGCCACGCACCATCCTAAGCGTTTACTTGGGTCAATGCCCTTCGTCCTGTAATGTAACACTGAAGGAAGAAGCTATTTGTTTTTCACTTCCCAAGAGAAAGCGGCACAGAAAGGCTGTGCTCTTTTGTCCTCTCCATCTCATTTTTGTCCACTTGTCCCCCATGCTGACGCGGACGAACCACACAGGTCCGACCTCGTGCCCTTCGTGGGACAATATCATCAAGTTTTGGATAAACTTGGTCCAGCAAGGACAGTGAAGAATTCGTTCATCAGTATTTTGTACTGAAACAACATACCATGGCTTAACCATCTCAACACATCCTTATTGGAATTGTTGGAGAATTGTTCAGTTCAGAATATTGATATAGTTTTTTTTTTTTTCTTTTTTCATATAGTATTTTTTTATTAGCTTCATCTATAGCATGTTTGGAAGATTAAATTTGTGCAAGAATTCCTTGCATCATGATGATCCCCGGACAGATGGATGAGGCTTCATCCATAGCCGGCGGTGGACTTGTAAGCCCCATCATATATTTGCTATCAACATGTAAAGAAAGGCAGTGCTCCTTTTTGTGGAGGAAGTGTCAGGTCCAACCTCGTGCCTCTTGTGGGATCCACATCTTCTCGATGGATTTTATCCATAAGTAATTATTGATAGGAATATTCTATACGCGTATCTCGGACTATACAATAGACAGTCATTATATCATCCAAAAAAAATGAACTTCTTTTTATTAAAAACAGCAAAAGTTGCCGACTGGTTAACCATGATTAATGTTGAACTTTTTTTTCATTCAAAATTTTTAATTAAGTCTTGATAACAATGAATTATTTTCCAACAATAAATGATGTAATATTTTTTTATTCGATGGTTCAAGATATATATGGTAGGTTCTAATCAATAATTTCTTCTTCATCTATAGCCGGCCGTGTATTTGGGATGACTGTGGAACCAACAGGGCATCAATCGATACGTGGACAGGTGGGATGTAAGCATGTGAGAAGACTCGTTATAAGGATGGCGTTGAGTGCGCGGCCTGAGGAGTGCCATATCGCAATACTCTTGTGGCCCACTACTGATGTTGGCACCACCAGAAATGCTCCTGCCACATCAAGTAGTTTAGATGGTCTCAAGCGTACTTAAATTTGGCACAAACTCATATTAAAGATTAGCACTCGTTTAGTTCACAAAAAAAAAGTAGAGGGGGAGAAAAAAAGCAATTCCTCGACTTATTTGGTTAGAATTGTAAGAGGAAAAAAAAAAAAAAAGCTCACCTGGTGAGAAGACGTTTTTCAAATTTTATAAAAAATATAAATCCAATAGAAATAATGAGTTTTGAGATTTTTCATACATAAAAATTAGTGACCCTTTAAAAAATATCATTTTAATATTATCTTTATAAATATTAATATAATATTATATTAATATTATAATCATATTTATAATATATTAATATTATTTTAATATTTATACTAATATAATATTTTATTAACATTTATATAAACATTAATGTTGCATTAATATTGTTGTGACAGTTCAACCGATCTTCATTGGGACTCTAGATCAGCCTCATAAATACAATATGCCGATTAACAATCAGTTGACCGTCGATAGTCGCTATTCTCAGCCATCAACGAACAACCAAATAATTCGATTAATATTCGATCGATGACCATCGGCATATCAGAATTATCGATCGATACTTATTCAAATTTTCATGACTACTGATATATAATCGGCTTATCTTTCCATAATCACATAATGCCGAAATATATGGAACGCACGTGGACATTGTTTATTATCTTCCCCATCGGATACAATTCTGATTAGTGTGGATATTATTTTACAGATGTTTTTCACTAACGACAGACGCAGCAGGAAATTAGCTGTAATAAATATAATAAATTATTATGATCTAATATTATATTATATTAATATTTATATAAAATTTAGAAACAAAAAAGATATGACTTTATATCTATTAAAAATATAATAAATATTTTACATAATTTTTTTTGAATAAATCAATGCTCAATCAAATATAAATTATTTTTAAAAAAATTATATTTTTATGATAATGAATCAAACTTATCAAAATTATATTTTTAAATATTATATTTTTAGAAAATAGCTTCGAAGCAAGAAAAATTCTTTACTCAGACCAAATGAATTCTTAGTCTCTAGATCCCACCTAATTTACTTACGCTGGACCAGATTAAGTAAGATATAATAATTCTATGTTTAAGATTGATCAGGTGGAGTAGTTCCCAATCCAAGTCCGTTGCCATGTGTTTTCGGTCCAACTAGGATTAAATTTTCACCCGGATAGATGCTGGCATAAAATATGTTCTGGACATCAACAGTCCTCCATTAAATATTGTCACAGGCATAATATAGGGTCTTAAAAGGATAGCAGAAATGCAATATAACTATATATTAGATAACTAACAGTGTTTAGGGCTGCAAATGAGTTGGGTTTGGCCCATGTTCCACCTGATCCATATTTGAAGACCTATAGCTTGAGCAAAAATTGGACCTAATCAACGACACAGGTTGGGTCAACAACTAGACATCCAAATCGATCCAATTCAACATATAAACCTCATTCCCCCAATTCCAAATATCTTTCCCAATTCATTGAATAAAGTCTTATTTAAAATAATTCCTCTGTTTTCATCTCAACAATTATATTTCTTCTCATCTATTTCACTTAATCAAATTCAATATTCATTTTCATTGCATGTATATTAAGAATTTGAGTTTCTAATATGAATGATTAATTACTTTGATAAAATTAAAACTTTTTGAATGAAAATACATCTCTTTAATTTTACTTTAATAATTTTATATTTAGTGATCAATTGTCATTTTATTCTTGATTCAACTGCAAATTCAACCCAATCCAATCTCAACCCAAACATAAATAATTTAAATAAGCTCCAATTCTTGATTGACTCCAATCTAGTGTAATCATCTATTAGATGTAAAATATTTTCCATAGACCTAACCCAACACAACCAAATTGCACCCCTGACTCCCTTGTCAGGGTTAGCATGATGATGATGATTGTTGTAACAACAACAATATTAATAATAACAATTATAATAGTAATAAATTACTTATTGTAATACGTGTATATTAGGCTCTACCTCAAGCCAATAACTAGTCGAGTAGTTGGGCTAGGCTACATCAAGCTTGACCTTAGTCTAACTCAATACATTCAAAATCTAGTCAAGGCCCCAATCGACAAGTCATACAAAAATTTACACAACTCAATTGTGTTTAATATCAAGATTAACAAAGACATTTACAACGAGCAGAATGAACTCAAAAAGATGCAACAATTAATACCATTGAGAAAAAAATTACTTGAGACCAGTTGACGAACAGATAACCTTCGTATACGAAACTAAATGCAGCAACAAGGTAAATGACAGAGTTTACCAGAAAAAAAAAAAAAAAAAAAAGGTAAATGATAGAGTTCAGGCATTTCAAAGTTATTGGTTTTCGATTTTTCAATCAGACCAAGAGAAGCCCACCGTCAAATCTTCCACCCACCATAGATCCTATTCATTCATCGGTTAAAGTCCGGATTGTCGAGAAAGTCACATAATTTCTAAAATGAGTAATCCAAACCCAAACCAAATCATAGGTTTAACTGCTGAGTCGAATCGGCCCAATCCACAAACTAAAACCCTAATTAATGAGTGCGGTTGAAATGAGCCACGACCCTCTACTGCATTTTTCCTTTTTTTTTTTTGAAATCATTGGTTACGTGGATTTTAAAACATCAAATAAAATATCATATTCAAAAAAAAATCTCGTAAAAGTTGAATTGAAAATGGTTAATCATATTTCTATTCGCACTTTTCGATCAAGTGAGAAGTTTTTGAAACTCTGAATCATCAAATGATATGATAATATTTTATTAGATGACCCAAAATCCATATAATAAACCAATTCTGATCAATAAATTCTTTTATTTTTTACGATACTATAAATAATATATATTTGGATGGATGATGTGACACTTATTTCAGAAATGGACAGCTGTCGCTCATCTGACAAGTCATTGTGTTTAGCACGGCAACTTGATGGGGCACTGGCTCTTTCGCCTGACTTTTTGAGGACGAGGGCTGAGGGTCCGACAAGGTAGCCATCCATTTCTGAGATAGGTGACGCATCACCCATCGCTCAACCACTTATTCTCGAAACGCATCACCCATTGCTAACCGACAAAATCATAAGAACATGAAGCCGCATCATGTCCCATGCCGAACAAAGCGATTGCTTCGTGAACCATGTATGCCGGAAGTTAGTTACCCATTACATTGGTGACACTGCCTTTACCATTGGTAAACATGAGTTGATGCATAAATACCTGTGTCCTGTTAGCTAGCCTGCGAAAATTCCATAGTGACAATTGTTACCAGGACATCCCTCCACGCTGGATTGAACTAAACACCGATTCTTCCAATCCCCTGGATAATGATCATGCTCGAGGTGATTTTTTTTCCCGACTTCCGACTCCCAACTTTTGATTGAAGGTCCCATGGATCTTTTGTTTGCAGAAGCATTAGCTATTAATGAGGTTCTTTTGCTCGTTACAATCAGCTTTCTCGTTTAATCATTGGAAGTGATTTCCTCTCTCTCATAAATATTTCACAAAATGGTATGTCCTTCGAATGATTAGCCGTTGGATACAGGATATCTTCTACTGCTTCAACAGCTACAGCAACATATACCAAATTCATATGGAACACTCCAACATTCAACCAGACCATTCTTTAGGATTTGTTTGAATTTTCCTACAAGATTGCGGAAAAAATCTTATAGAATTTATGGCTTGGACCATTGTCAGTTGCTATAAACTGGGATAGGCCCAATAACCAAAAATTTCTTTGAAATGCACCGACCCAAATCCCATAATATATATATATATATATATATATATATATATATATATATATATAATATATATATATATATATATATATATATATCCTATACTAGCCAGATTCATAAATTCTACAGAATTTTCAATCCAATCCTTGCCTCTTAATAAAATAGAGGCCCCTGTAAAACACCTCCATATTGCATGCACCAAATGCAATTGGACCGTATCAAATCCCATGGTGGATAACACGCCATGTTACCCCTTCTATTGCACCGATTGCGTGCTATCTACCGTGCAAATGCTTAGGATTTGCCTTGGTTCGCTTGCACCGGTGCATGTAATAATTTCTCCTATGAAAGGCATAGGATGTGGTTAAATATTCTCTCACTGCTTTGTTTAAAAAAAAAAAAAAAGAAAAAAGCAAGTTAAAATGCATTCTTCCACCATTGTTTCGTGGACCGAACCTTACACTCAAATTTAAACCTCAAGGCATCCAGAATGGCGGATACATCATCAGCAAGCCGAAAGATACTTCCCTAAAGAAAAACCTAACGCAACATAACAACCGAACATATGAATTATTCAGACGGAAACCTTGCCAACATTCTCGTGTTCAACAACCAATCCTCCATACCGTTCAACCTCTCAAGACATGCCTTCTGAACCACTGGCACCCACCACTCAGCTGGCAAGAACCATCCGCCAGCCAAGGACTTGGTCCACTAAGATATGAGTCTGAAACCTGCCCATGGGGCCTGCACTGCAGCAATTCACAACAGTATACATCTCACAGCAATATTCCAAAACTGGTGATATCACCTATCTGACAAAATCACTATTCCATGTTACCAAACCTTATCAGACTATCCATGAAGATGTTAACCCAGTAAAAAGGTAACTCTGCTGCCACCACTATATAACCCTAGCATGCCATCCTAGTTCAAGATTATTCATAGAACCCATTCAACCTTTGGTGCAACTGCCA
>NC_025993.2:140763827-140803827 GCF_000442705.2 Elaeis guineensis
AAATCAACATTCTGACAGAAAAAAGGGACACCCTAACACCTAAAAAACTCATAGAACCTCATCTACATATCAAACTTCCTTAGAGTAAAGAGAAAGTAAGAGGGAGTATACACCACCCTCAATCGCCCTTCCGCCGGAAGGAGCAGCCCTCGGTCAGCCTCGCACGTCCCCCGGTCGGCTGGCAAAGCACGGTCTGACAGTTCCCACAGACCACAACGGTCTGCGAGTGGCTGAACACAGTAGTACTGCAACACCCAACACAAAAAATATACAATTAGAATTGGCAAATAGATCACAATAAACCAGCACCAGTTAATGCCTTCAACATGAGTCAATCTGGAATTTATTAAAAAAAAAAAAAACATACATACATAAGAAAAAAACTTACATGTTGAAGCATCCCTGGCACTTCACATCCTGCAATAAGACAAAACAAAACCCCAAAAAAAAATGTTAGAATTATTCATTATTAATTTATTAATTTATGAAGAAAAAAAATGAAAGTTTTGATCCCGAAATAATTTACCATGAAGAATGAATTAGGGGATTGCACGAGCCGCTTGAGCTTGTGCCTCCTCTTCTCAAGCTCGGGCGGGGGATTAAGCAGATCAATATCGTTCGGAAGCACCTAATCATTGACAACAGAATCGAATATTTTAGCAAAGAACTACAAAATTTAACAGATAAACAAATAAAGAAAAGAATCGAATCAAAGAATCCCGTCCCCCGCCCGGGCGCCCTCCCCCCAACAAAAAAAAAAAACTTTGGTAAAAGAACATACGAATTTGATCCCCGACCCACAGAAAAAGGAGATCGAATGAAACTTTTACAAGCAAAAAAACATCAGCAAATTAAAATAGCCCAAACGGGACCTCAATAGAGCCCTAAACCGAATTAGAGCAATCAAACACAAAAACGTAATGGATTACAAGCCCTAAAAGGACAATCATGACATCAGAATGACCGAAGATGACGCACAAAGGAATCAATCCACGAAAAAGCCCCTATGATACTAAAACCATAAACCCTACCAAGCAAAGAGATCGAGATCAAAGGGAGAGAGGTCGGAGAGCTACCATCTCCTCGAAACCTAGAAGCGCTCCAAAAGCCGAGATTTAACTCGGTCTTCCTCTCTTTCTTCACCACGATCTAACCAGCGGCGGCAAAGAGGGTTCATAAACTTCCTCGAGACGGTCTTTATAGTGAAGGCGGAGAAATATTATCCGTCGGATCTAGTATTGGACAATCTTGACCCTTCGTGAGATGAATAAGGCCTTCACTATCTCTGTGGAGAAGGGTCTAGGCTTCTCTAAATCATTGGAGAACTTGATGCAAAAGGGTAGAGGCGGTTGGGCTCAGATAGGCCCGTCGGATGGACATGCGCCGCGTTTACAACAGGACGCGTGTCTGTCGTCAGATTGATCTCGAGAGCTCGAAGATGATGCAGCGCTACGCGCGTGAAATCACGTGGAGCGATCTAATTGAATGGTTGGATTAATCAGAGCCGTTGGATTCATGCAATGGTGGTTGAATTGATCAGAACCGTTGGATTCGTGTACCTATTTTTTTGGGTGTTATTTATTTACCTTTTCAATTTAAGCTTAGATTATCTTTGGTAGCTCGCAGTCTATCCAGATTACTAACAATTTAAAATGAATCCATCAGTTTGCTATATTTAGTATACTTTTGGATGACAATCCAAATTACCTTGATAATATAGATTGCCTCTTAAGAGACAATTCAAATTGCTTCCGAAAGAGATGGTTATCCAGATTATCATTTGTCATGTTGTAATCACACAAAACCCACTCCTCTATCCCCTCCTCTGGTGACTTTCAACCTTCCCTTCTTTTCCGACTCTCGCCGCCCCCGACCACCTCCCCTTTGCCCATATCCTCATCATCTCCGGCTATGGCCTCCATTTTTATTCCAGCATCAACCTCTCCTCCCTCATCTCCATCATTGTCGCCCTCTCCTCTAACGATTCAACTACCACCCCCTTCTCTCATGCGGTATATTTTAGAAATTTTGATTTAAATTTAAAAAAAAATTAAATTCTTTTTTAGTAATTGAAAATTTTATAAAATTATATAAGAGTATTTTGAAATTTTGATTCCATATTACTGGTAATCTAATTGTCATGCCAAACATGTCAATCAAGATTTTCAATAATTTTACTATAATATTACTTATATATATCAAATATTATAATTAATATTATTGATAATTTAATAGTGATAATCTAACTTAAAGACAATCTATATTATCTTTTAAGATTATCCGATGGTCCATCAAATGTAATCCTAGTGATCAGTCGATTACGTGATGACTAATGTGAGTTATGCTCAGAGAAAAGATGCCAAAAAATTGTTACTTTTGGCTTTGTTGACAAAATCTTTTGTTGGCTCATGGGTTGATATCCCCCGTCATGGTGTCACATAGGGGCCTAACATGGTTCATCACTTTTCATTTGTGGAAAATCTGCACTGTAATTCCACCAAAGATTGAATTAATAAAAAATATATTTTTATACCATCAATTTTTGAGGTTCCCATAGTTAAGTCAGTGAATTTGGAGGTATGACAATTTGATCAATAATGTAGGTAATCTTCAAAAAAAAAAATTTTAATACTCTTGATAAATCATACAAAATTAGAAAATTATACGAAGAAAACTCAACATCATTTGCTCTTTAATATGATGCGACCACATATGACTTTTAAATTTGTTGAAATAATTTTAAATAGATTAAAATATTACCACTTTGAAGGAGAAAAGATATAACTACTATTAATTTTTTAAAATATTTTATAACTTAAGGGGTATTTGGTTGGAAGAAGTAGAGATCTGGAATCAGAATCAGAATGAATGGGTGACTCCCATTCCAACTATTTGGTTGGGAGGAGTTCCATTCCGATTCCAATTTCGGAATGGAATGGGAATGGATCAATCTATATAGAACTCAATCTTTACTCTCCTCCATGGATTCAATTTTTCATTCCAATTTCAATTTCGATTCATTCCGATTCCAATCACGAACCAAATACTTCGGAAGATTTAATTATTCCGATTCTGATTCCAAGCCATTTCAATTTTCATTCCCATTCTGATTCCGATTACGAACCAAACATCCCCTTAATGGATTAGATTTTTATGTTCAAGAGACTAGGTTAAGATTTTAGCCCACCTCATCGAGATGTCCTCCACCACCTAGCATAGTGGCTATGCAATCATCCCCACCAACCCTAAGGCTGTGACAGCCTCCACCTCCATGCTACCAAACTCTTCTCCGAGCCAAGGTGTGGGACCAGGCCCTCGTCGCCACATATCAGTCGTGGTGCGAGCACATCGATCCCACCACCTTAAGCTTCATGTACAGCTAAGGTGGGGCCATGACTCACATCTGCCACAACCTCCTTTTGGTCCTCCATGCTATATGATCTACCTTCTGGAGCGGTGGCTGCAGGACTATTCTTACTGCATCAGAAAAAAAGAAGAAAGAAAGGAAGAGGAGAAAGGTCAAGGATGGCAAAGGGAGAATGGCTGATTGAAAGGAAGAGATTTATTTCTCGCCTGCCTTAGTCTATCATTTCCTTTTATCTTCCCCCTTTTGCTTTCAACATTCTCGCTATATTGCTCTTCTAATTTAAGAATGCGATTGCATAATTTTCATTTTTAGACCATGAGTATTGAAAGTTTCCAATAGAGGCCTCGTTTTTTTCATGGAAGAGGACCGATAGTTACGTCAATATCTCAGGCTGCCTCCTGGAAGGGGACAATTGCACGAGGATTGAGCAGGTGGCAAGCCCAATGGATGAGGCTGGGGTGGGTAGTGGAGGCCGCAGAGGAAGAGCCCTATAGTAGAGGGAGGACTTCAAAGCAAATTTAAAATTATTTAAAATCAAAATATTTTTAGTATTATTTAATCTTTAATTTGTCACGCTGCAAATTTTACAATCATATTTGATCATGTGACATAAAAAGATAAATGACGTTGAGCTCCACCCATTTGATTTCCTAGTTTTATTTGATTTTTTTCCATGTTAATGACTAAATTGCTACGCCTTCAAGTTCACTCACTCATTTCTAATAGCCCAAAAATTGATGGTACAAAAATATATTTTTTTCAAAAAAATCTGCACGCAACATAAAATTGATAACAATTTTTCGATCTTTTGTTTGGTACTTCTGTTATTACTTAAACCAAAATAAAATCCAAAGAAATTCATGATTAAACACAACCTAGCAAGTTAACATATGCAATAATTGTAAAACACACATGCACGTGCACGCGCGCACACACACGGGTAAAATCACAACTCTATATTAAAATAGTGGGTAAATATCCCACCTAAAATAATAAATCTTAAACCTCATCTACTGGTAGAGAAGAAAAATAACTTTATCCTAAATGTTAATAATATTAAAAAATTCACCATGGGATTGGACCCTATCTGATAAGATTATTAGATAGAAGATTAAATTCGAATCAAACTAACCCTTATCTGATAAGGTTATCAGATAAAAGATTAAATTCGAATTAAACCTTATCCTTTATGAGATAGAGTTTGAATTTTGAGTTTAAATCAACTATTAGATAGTTATCCCAACTCGATAAAGTTTGAATTTTGAGTTTAAATCAACTATTAGATAGTTATCCCAACTCTATAAATAGGGGTACTCTTATTTACTGAGAGAATATATAGAGAAGTAAAACACTCTTCCAATAACAAGAAAAGGCTCTCTCTTCCTATAGCTCTCTCCAAGGCCATCATCGACGATGCCTTGGGATTTAAATGAGCATCAAGGATCCAGATTGTATATATAGGAGATCGTGCAAGCTCGAAAAGGTTATAGCAATAAGCTGGTTCAGATCTGAGCCTCTCTTCATGGGTATCTATAAGAGGTAACCATAAATCTTTTGCTGTGCTTATGTATCATCTATGCGATTCACATATCATGCCTATGCATAAATATTCAACATTTGCATCAGAGCCAAGGTTGCGCTTATTGACTCACTTAGATCCGAGATTGCATGAATCCTAGATTGCATGATATAATAAATTTAAATTTTTGGGATGATTTTAGCTTGTCTATGTGACTAGAGGCTTTTGTGATTTTTCATAAGCTTTCGAATTAATTTCTAAATGAAATATGGCATGTGAGATCTGTGATTTTTTTTTTTGAATTTAAAAGCCCTTTTTCTCCATGTTACAATCCTTTTCTATGTGATTTTGACTTGGTAACATATAGTATGATGCATGAGCTTTCCAATGGTATACTACATGGATACAAATTGAGTGAGATATGAGCCCTCGAAGTGGATCTCACGAACTGTGGTTTGTTGGAGACAAAATCTAGAAAATCCAGATCAGATAGCTGGATGGCAAATATTGATCTCAGGTTGACAGTGCGTGTGTTTTGCATACACACCATTGATTATCGATCTAAGATCACAGTCGAACAGATCATCATTGGACAACTCTATGGAGGCCACATGCGCCAAACAGCTCTAGACTATATGGCGCCATTCACAGAGCAACTCTCACAACTATCACTACAACATCCACGCACAGAGTCGTGGATAAGAGCCACCACCATCTCTCTCAATAATAGTTTGGCACTTTGCTAGCAAGTGAAGAAAAATGATGATCCTTCAGGTTTTCTAAAAATTTATTGACATTTTTAGGCTTCTAGAAGCTATTGTTTGTGATTTTTTAAAATTAAAAATTATTTTAAAAATTAATATAAATTATTTTTAAGCTTGCAAAGGTTGTGATTCGATTCGAAATTTGTTTTTAATTTTGGTATATTCTGGAATAATGTAGACTTTTATCTCAATTTATTTATATTTTTTTATTTTTGGAACTTTAAATGACCTAAGAATTTAAGAAAATGGCATGTAAAATTATTTTTCCTTTCTTTCTGAATTGAAAAAATAATAATTAGAAGAGCTTGCATATTTCAAATATTTAGAGTCATGCATATTGCCATGTCATGCATTTTGGCACATGCATATGATAATATACCTAATTGAGTATTTAAATTATTATTTCTTTTAAGAGCCTAGTTGTGTGGTGTATGGATTCTAAATATATTTTATAGGAGTAATACGGAGCCAGCATTCCCATTTTTAAGTAGTTTGATGTAGTAGGTTTCTTTTGGCAATGTAATATTTTTTATATGATTGTATTTATTATTTTGAGAAGTCTTGTAAGGAGATGTGTTTTCACACAACATGTTATACTTATAAAATATGCTTAATATGAGCTTGAAAAATATCAATTATGCTATATAAATTCTTGCAAGTATATGTTTATGTATGTTTATTATATGGATTAAAGGAGAATATGTTTCTACCTCAAAAATTAGTTTCCTTAAAATTGAACTTAATTAAAATTTGCTTAAAGTCAATTAAATAATGTTATTTGGACTAGCACCTATGGGAGATGATTATGGGCCATAGGCCCATTTTCGATTTCATTGTGTTAAGAAAAATAACATTATTTTGGATGGTATTGTTATTGGATATGATTTTTTATTGAATAATTTATTTAAATTAGATTTGATTGATTCAATTTTCTCTTCAACTTTTGTGCTTGATGATGATATTGACTATGTCATTTGACATGCTTTGTTGGGGCATATAGGATAAGACAGAATGACAAAATTAGCTGGAGAAGGCTTATTGGGCCTACTCGTTAAAATAAACTTGCCTATATGTGAGCCTTGTATGGCTGACAAGGCATGTACAAAGTCTTTTGAAAAAAATCAAAAAAGCTACTCAACCTTGGGCTAATCCATTCTGATATTTATGGACCAATGAATGTGAAGGCACACCATGATACCTATTACTTTTTTACTTTAATAGATAATTACATACGATATGGTTATGTCTATCTGATCATTCACCATTATAAAATGCTAAATTGTTTAAAGCGTTGCTTAGCAGAGGTTAAGAATCAAAAATAAAAGAGTATAAAAGCTCTTCACACTGATCGAGGATGCGAATATTTATCTAAATATTTTAAGAGATTGTATGAGGAAAAAGAGATACACAGGCAACCTACCATTCCTACCACTTTGTAGCAAAATAATATAGTGGAGAGAAGGAATAGAACTTTGTTGGATATGGTTAGGTGTATCATAGCGTAGGCCAACCTCATATCATTTTGGGAGGATGCCCTAATGAATGTTACCTATATACTTAACCAAGTACCTTCTTAGTCAGTGCCTAAGACTCCATACGAGTTATGGTTGGCAAAAAATCTAATTTGGGGTATGTGCACCCATGGGGTTTAGCTGGATTTGTTCATGAGACCTCCCATAAGCATGGAAAATTGGGCCCTGAGCTAGAAAGCATATTTTTATAAGATATCCTAAAAGTTCAAGGGGTTATGTTGTATATGGTAAACATCCAAATAGAAGGATGATGGAGGTAGAATCTCATGATGTAGTCATATAGATTGAGATTGATTTTTCTAACACTGGTGACACAAATGGTAGTTTTGACCTTTATGAGGAGGATGAGGTGGGAGATCTTTTACCATCTTTAAGCAAGGGGAGGGAATTAATTCCTAATCCAGTAATCACTAAAGATGATGAGAGTAATCCTTAATCTAGTAGGAGTGTACCAGATAGTGAAAGTATACCACTAGAAACATCTCCAGCTAGTGGTAGTGAATCGCTAGACTTACAAGTGCATGGAGTAAACGTGGACAAATTTTCCTTCATCACTTTGAGATTGAAGGGGATGTTTTGATATGCACTCCCAATGATGATGATCAGCCATCCTCTATGGATGAAGCACTTGCATCATTTGCAAGCAAAAAGTGGTTAGCTGCCATATAGGATGAGATGAGTTCTATAGCTAAGAATGAGGTCTGAGAGTTAGTTGACCTTCCGTCAGGATGTAAGACCATTGGGAATAAATGGATCCTCAAGGTCAAGCAAAAGGCAAATGGTTTAATTAACAAGTACAAGATATGCCTCATAGTGAAGGGTTATGCCCAAAAGAAGGGTATAGATTGTGAGGAGACATTCTCTTTGGTGATGAACTTGATCTCTATTTGCATGATCCTAGCTGTTGTCGCACGGCAGAACTTAGAACTTTTCCAGATAGATATTAAGATCATATTTTTCAATGGAGAACTAGATAAGAAGATCTATATGGATCAACCTATTGGATTTGAGGTCAAGGGATAAGAGTGCAAGGTCAGCCATCTCAAAACATTCCATTTATGGCCTCAAACAATCATCTAGGCAGTGGTATTTGAGGTTTCATCATTCAATTATTTTATTTGATTTTGAGATGATTGAAAAGGATCACTACTTGTATGTTAAACGATCCTATGAAAGTTTTCTCATACTCTCATTGTATGTTGACGACATCCTTTTAGTTGTAAATGCTATGGAGCTTATTGTTGCCACTAAAGGGTAGTTGTCTTTTACTTTTGATATGAAGGATATGGGTGAGGCCAATTATATGTTGGGAGTTAAGATTGCTAGAGATCGTTCTAGGAGAGTTCTGAGTATGTCTCAACAGACTTACATTAGTAAGATTCTTGAGCGATTTCGCATGCATAACTCCAAACCCATTGACACTCCAATCATAAAGGATGTGTCTTGAGCCTGGACCAATGCACCAAGATTGAAGAGGAAAAGAATTACATGTCCAATGTTCCTTATGCAATTGTAATAGAGAGTGTGATGTATGCTATATTGTATACTTGTCCAGACATATCCTATGTAGTGGAGTTGGTGAGTTGCTATCAGAGTAATCCTAATCCCGCTCATTGGAAAGCGATGAAGAAAATATTTTGATACCTGTATGAAACCAGTGATCTAGTCCTATGTTATTATGGAGGTGACTTGAGACTCAGAGGCTATAGCAACAAAGATAAACATAAGTCCACTTCTGGATACATGTTCATTTTAGGAGGAGGCGCTATTTCCTGGTGCAGCAAGAAGCAAGCTTGCATCACCTTATCCATGATGAAGTCAAAATACATTGCATGTTTAGCAGCAATCTAGGAAGCTATTTGATTGAGAAGATTTTTGAGATGACTAAATGTCACAGCTCATGGAAAGGAGCCTGTATCTGTGCATTATGACAACACATCTGCTTTTGCCTATGCTAAGAATCCCATGTATTATGGTAGGACCAAACACATTGACATCCGATATCACTATATCAGTGACATGGTGACATAAGGGGAGGTGGTCCTTAGATACATTCCTACTAGTCATATGGCGGCCGATCCATTGACCAAAGCAATAGTTAGAGGTGTATTACTTCCTTATATTAAGACTATGAGTTGTGTAGACTTGGAGCTACATTGTATATAGACCTTTTGTGATTGACATTTATTTATGTATAGTTTTATTTACTCCTTATACCTTTGTGTTGTTCTTGGAATGGAGAATATATCCTTGTTTGAGTGTCACCAAGCTAGAATGGTCCTCTCACATGGACAATTCACCTTAGCACTGAGATAGCGAGCAAAATGAGACATTTATATCTTTGGCCCTTAGAGAGTGAGCAAGATATTGCTATACTAAATAGCTATATATTGCCTTAGTTGGAACTAAGATGAGACTTTTTCTAAACTCGATCATGGAGTATATTCATAACTCTATAAAGTCTGTACAAAGCCGGATATGAGTTTTTAGGCACGCGCAATGAAAATAACTGGATTGTTTCACTCAGGTTAGGCATTGAAATAGCGACTAGACTAAGATCTATATGATGTTCTTTATTTTCTTATGAGTGAGACAACCATGTTAATGGGATGACACCATAGCATACGCATCATACTGTATGTGCTAGAAGCTGATCGATAGTGGGAGTGATGAATGAATCCTTGTTTCATCATTATGTAAGCCCCAAGAATGATTTATACATGGTCTAATGTATACCCTTATTGATCTAAGATTATGTCATGAAGAGGAAGCTCAATGATAGCTACTTTAGCATATTACTTAGGGTTACAGAATGATATGGCCCAATAGTGTATATCTAGGAAAGCGAGTGAGGGCTTGAGGAAGACCATCTAGTATTGTACATGATATTGTGACTCATAGTTCGAACGGCTTAGTCAGTTTTGTACTGATAAAGTCATGACTACATTACCCATGATGTTTACGCACTGCTTGTTATCAGGGATCAAGGTGCTTATCTTGTGGATATAGATGATCTGAGGTATATGAGATGCTTTTGAGTTGATATATATTATTAGTTTTGGTAATGACTAAATAATGCACTTTTCTTTATTCATGCGCTTCTCGTTAGGTTACACGTCTTATTTCCTATATGAAGAGATGGGTAGATCGAAGATTTAGAAAACCTGTATATAAGATTGGACCCCTATCTCATAAGATTAGATAGGAGATTAAATTCGAATTAAACTGACCCTATTGAATGAGATTATCGTATAAGAGATTAAATTTGAATTAAACTCTATTCTTTATGAAATAAAATTTGCGTTTGAATTTTGAGTTTGAATCAATCATCCCAACTTTATAGATAGAATACTCTCTCATTTATTGAGAATACGAAATGTAAAATACTCTCCCAATGATAAGAAAAGAAGATCTGAACTTTTCATCGTAAGCATCTATAAAAGGTAACCATAAATCTTCCGCTATGTTTATGTGTGATCCATGTCATACCCATACATTAAATATCCACACTGAACAAATGCCTTTTCTACATAATGGATGACTTGCAGATATCTAGTTCAGAGATCTGTTGCCATATATACCAAAGGCCAGTTGATGCACACCTCGCAGCCAGAAAGTAGGTTAATACTTTTCACATACAAGGATCTGCTACTAATTAATTCAAAAACATAAGCTAAAGCTGCTAAACAGAGGACGGTAACTACTTGTTACATAAATAGATACAGGACAACTTATGATGACGGCCACTCCTGATAAGTTCTCATAAACAGATATCATACATACATTGGCATTCAGATTGGTGCAGAAAGTCATAGTTTAGGTATAACTGAAGATGTGAAGTCACCAGCTTGTAACCCCAACAAAACCTAAGTTTTGGGATCATCCCTCTGGTTTACCCTGTGCAATCTTTCTTCCAGTGCCCAAACCTGCCGCACTTGAAGCAAGGAGAACTTGGAAATTCGACACATTCACTCATCCAGTGCCCCTCTTTACCACATCTATAGCATTTACCCAGCCTGGATGCACCTGGGCTATCACCATGTAAACTGACTCTTTCAATTCCTGATAATTCTAGCATGATGTTAGGTTGATTTTGCCTCTTTGGTGATAATGGTGGTGATTCTGGAACAACTGATGTCTGAGGTAACATTTCTAACATTTCCTCTGGTTTGTCTTCATTCATTGCTTCACCTGCTCCACCATCATCCATCCTGGCTTCTTTTGTCTCGGGCACCAGAATGAAAGTTCGATGCCCGTTTCCACCTAAACCACCGTTCTTAGTGTCATCGTCCATTTCTGGTTTCTTTGGCTCCTCAGGCACCAGGCAAAAATTTGGAACACTCTCTTCATCTGAATGATTATCCATCTTTTCTGATAGTTTTGCTGGACTATCAACCCATTGGAAGTGATTGCAAGCTCCTTGACCCTGGAAAAGGAGCACCGATCTCAATTTTCTTATTGACTTCGAAAAGAGTGAAGTAGAAGAGGAAGAGAAAGAAGAAATCTCAAGCATGACAAATTCATAACGATCAGAGAAGATAGTGTGCAGCAAAATTAGTAGTTGAATTCAGCAAACGTCACCTGCAGATGAGTTTGCAAGGCCACATGAGAAATGTGTCAACAACTGAAGGCAATGCGATAAAGTTTTGACTGGATTCATCAAAAAGAGAGGCTAAGTTCTGCTGCTCAGCCACTTATCAAGGGTTAGTTGCTGTTTCTCTTTGTGCATAAAAAGGGAAGGTAAAATAGTGAATGTGCGTTGTGAAACATGCCTAAATGTCTATCAACATGGCCAGACCATTAAACCACCAGTGAGATCAAAACCTAACTAGCACAAATGGGCATGAGCTATTTATAAACGATCACCCATACTGAGATCATAAATCACTAGCTTTCTTTTGACATGCAAAAGCTTTAATAAGCAAACATTGGCATTATTGAGTAGGAAACTGTGCCCCTTGCAAAGAAAAGGAACAAGAGAGCAAGCACACTATTCCTAGACATGAATCATTTCTTCTAAGGAAGACTAAACATGGATTAAGAAGTTGAAAGGATAGCTTTTGGAGTTTGCTTTTGAGATTTCTTGGAATTCATAATCAGAAAATAATTTATCATCCATACTGTTGTAGTTATTAAAGATAAATATGCGATCGCAACTGCCAATATGTAAAACAGACACCAAAGCAAATGCCATTACTTAGAACTATCAACTCAGCGACTTACAACCCAATAGACTCATCATTCAACCTTGGAACCATAGAAAAGAAGTTACTATGTCTAGGCACCCCCAACTGTAGCAGGGTGAATAATCTCCTTGCTTGGTTGCGTCTTAACAATGCAACCCATTCCTAGCTGATCCAACCTATTCCCACCCATTCACAACCAATCTCACACCCAATCTCCCTGGTCTGACCTAATGAAATCTTATCCAACTTAATCCCTGCCACAAAATTATACATGACCACAATGCTATATCACCCATAGTACTTTTGAAGGGCCAAAAAGTGCTTTTTGGCCGTTTGGCCCTCCAAAAACTTTGCCAAATGAGGCCTAGGCACTTAGGGCAAGCCCAAGCTGCATAATTTGCATAAAGCACCAATTTGACCAAGGGGCACATGTTGTGCAGGATTCGGTACCACCCGGTGCAGCAGAAAGAAAGAACAAACAAAACAAAAAACATAATTCAAATACGTGGATCGGCCTCAAGCCTACCTCCATGGAGCGTGCAAGCTTCATTATGAGAGTAAAACAAAATCAATACAAGAGAAACTCACCTCTCAACTCTTGTACAAGAGTCTCTCAACAAAAAACCCCAAAACCCTCACAAAAGCTCTCTGAAACCTCTCTTGAAACCTTTCTGCATCTCTAGGACGTCACCAGCTCTCCAACGCAACAAACGACTCATCAATCGGAGCTTATATAGACTCCAGAATCTCAAAAATATTATTTCAATCAAAATATAGAGTCCCAATCAACCCTAGAACCATCCGTGACCGTCCGATCGTGATCGACTCGCACCAAAGCCGTCCGATCGCGCAAAATAACCTCTGATCATGGCTGATCACGTCCGAATTGAGTTCCAGACATCCGATCGCGATCGCATGCGATTTGGATCGTCGGATCGCACAAAAACCTCCCTGGATTACGTGTGGACCGCATGTTCGATCCACGCAGTCCCATGGACCACCCAGCACCCCGCAGTCCATGTGGACCGCACAGGGGCACTGGACCTGGGCGCCCGCGTGTGCTAGACTGGCCTGGGAGCATGCCTGCGCTGGGCCACGCGCATCTCCGCAGGGCCCGACCGGGCCACCGTCGGCCCGCCACCGCCTCGTGCACCATGCCACCTTCTCCGATCTTCTTTCATGCATATTTTTGCCGTTTGGACTCCGTTTGGACTGTTCTTGGCTCGTTGGACTTCGTTCGTCGTTCTGGACCTCGCTATGGGCTCAATGTGAACCGAATCTTGAGATGTCAAATCTCAATAATCTCCATCTCGACTCAATATTCGACCTCCATCTATCTCTGAGAGCCTGTGATCCGTCTCAATCCCACGCCATGGGGCATGCCTACTGTCTTATGAATGGACAAACGTGGGAGTCGAGCCAGGCCGCTCGATCCCACCTCCATCATGGACTGTGTCCACTCTTACCAAAGACCTGCTCGAAGAAGTCTCCTGCAGCAATAGGAACTTCACTCTGCAACGTCGTCTCTCATCCTCCTGAGTCTCCTGTTTAATACCCGATTTACCTCCACTTGGAGCTCCACCTCGCTCTAGGCTCCTAGCTCCTAGCTCCTGAAGCTTCACCTCGTACTGAACTCCTCGTCAAATAGTAATATCCTCTCGTCCTCTTCTTGCCCTTCAAAATAATCCTATTGTTGCGCAACACCTTCAGAATTTCTCTATCAGTTACCGTCTTGTAGCTTCTTAAATCCAATCTGCTCAGTAAGATAAGATTCTGCTTGAAATTAGATATGTATCGAATCTCCCCCAATCTCCTCACTGCACCATCATGTATCCTCCAGCTGACCGTCCCAATGTTTATGATCGCACAACTCGATCCATCCGACAGATAAACAGTGCCTTCATTACTCTCTAAAGAGTCAAATTGCTCCTCTCTGTAACATACATGATAGGTGCATACAAAATCTAAAATTCACTGCTGGAAAAAAGTAGATACCTCATCAAATATCTTTAAGACATCATCTTCTGACTCACTACTGACCGTCACTGCAGTAGCCCTCGTCCGATGCCTGAGTTGAGGACAATCTCTGGCTAAATGCCCTAACTCATCACACCAATAACATCTGTTCTTGGTCAAGTCTCTCATCGTAGACTTGGATCGCCCTCGTCGCGATCTCCTGTAGCTCCGTCTACCGCTTCCTGCTCTTTCAAAAACCACCAAAGCTGAGCTGCCACCATCTGAGCTCGAAGCTGAGTTCTCCCTCCTGAGAACCTCATTCTGGAAAATCGCCACGATGACTTCATCTATCTTGATGGTGCTCTTTCCCACAAAAAGAGCAGTCATCAAAAACTCATATGAAGGAAAAAACAATGCTAGCAAGACCAGCACCCTGATCTTCTCCTCAACTTTCTCGTCAATATTGAGAATGTCGGTAAGGATCTTCTGAAAGTGGCTGAGATGCTCCTGCACACTCTGTCCCTCAGTCATCCGCAGTTGGTAGAACTGCCTCCAGAAAAAGAGGATATTGGTGAGAGACTTCGTCATGTACAATTCCTCGAGCTTCGACTACAGCATCGTCGAAGAAGTCTCGCCAAGCACATGGATCACCACCTGATCCGCTAGGTACAAGTGGATCGTACTCACCGTCTACATCTGGAGCAGCTTCCAATCTTGTACCTCCATGGTAGTCGGCTTCTCTTCGTATAAGAGAGCATCTATCAACCCTTGCTAGATGAGCACGTCCTTCATCTTTGCCTGCCACAAGAAGAAATTGCTCTTTCCATCAAACCTGTTGATCTCTACCTTGATTGTGCTTCTTTTCTCCATCTTCTATCTCGATCACCACCGCCCGCAACCTATGCTCTGGTACCATCTTGCTCTGCTATTAATTGTTGTGCAGGATCCGGTACCATACAGTGCAGTAAGAAGAAAGAAGAAACAAAACAAAAAACACAATACAAATACGTGGATCGACCTCAAGCCTACCTCCATGGGGCGTGCAAGCTTCACTATGAGAGAATAAAACAAAATCAATACAAAAAAAATTTACCACGCAACTCTTGTACAAGAATCTCTCAACAAAAAGATCCAAAATCCTCACAAAAACTCTCTGAAACCTCTCTTGAAGCCTTTCTGCACCTCCAGGACGTCACCAGCTTTCCAATGCAACAAACGGCTTTTCAATCGGAGCTATATAGACTCCAGAATCTCAAAAATACTGTTTCCGTAAGAATACAGAATCACAATCAATCCTAGAATCATCCGTGGCCATCCGATCGTGACCGGTTCGCACCAAAGCCGTCCGATCGCACAAAATAGCCTGTAATCACGGCTGATCACGCCCGGATTGAGTTCCAGCCGTCCGATCATGACCGCATGCGATCTAGATCGTCAGATCATACAAAAAACTCCTCTGGACCATGCGTGGACCACGTGTTCGATCCACGTAGCCTCCATGAACCGCCCAGCATCCCGCAGTCCACGATGGACCGTGCAGGGGCGCTGGGCCTGGGTGCCCGCATGTGTTGGGTTGGCCTGCGCACACTCCCGCGCTGGGCCGGCCTGCGCGCTGTGCCACGCGAGTGCATCTCTGCCGGGCCCGACCGCGCCACCATCGACCGCTGGCCCGCCGCCGCCTCGTGCACCATGCCACCTCCGATCTTCTTTCGCATGTATTTTCACCGTCTGGACTCTGTTTGAACTGTTTTTGGGCTCGTTGGACTTCATTTGTCGTCTTGGACCTCACTGTGGGCTCAATGTGAATCGAATCTCGAGGCATCAAATCTCAACAACGCAACTAACAATTGAGCTGGCTTGATAGTGCAGTTGCAATGGATCCCTTTGGTCTAAACTAGTTTACCTTAGGTTTGCCCAATCCTTTCATAACTAACATGACTGATAGTCATGCCAATTAGCACAAGTAACAAACTCAGGGATTAGGGGTGGGCTTATCAGGGCACTGGTTCGACGATTGGCCCCCATCTATTTGGCATGACAAACAATCACGTCAATCACTTACAATAAGATGTTTTAGCCAAATACTTGTGTAATTGGGCTTGATTAAGCCCAATTTAAATTTTCTGCTAATAAACTGCTTATAGTCGCACTAGTCAGCAAAACATAATGTTTTTGAATTTTTTTGTAATTTTGTTTTAGGTCCACTTGATTTCAAATTTTGTTTTCCCTAGTAAAAGGGATCATTTGCATCATTCTCCAACTAGTTTCAACCCCTAATTGTGGTAGATGTATACACTCCAACTTTCATCATGTTCATATTTTTAGCCAGCTCGAGTCATTTAGCTTTCCCAAATTCAATTGTGGCTCAGACAAGTTCCCATGTCACAAGATCCATCCTTCACTCAACCAATCATGCATAATCATCCTCATTAGACCCAGAATTCACATTGCCCATTAAGCCTCCGAAATTCATCAAAAACTAACAAAATCATTGCTTCCATCAATATTGCTTTATAACAATCTCTTCCAAAATTCCTTGATACCCAATCTAATCTTCCTCCTACGAACCCCTCACCAACTTTGTTTCCAAACCATACTCTTTCTACTCAATCATCCTCTCTCGCATCCATTCCTTCACAACTCATCAAGTTGAATAATCTTTATCTTACCTTAATTGCAAACCTTATCCTTCATCTACATCCGCTCATTGAAATCCAATCCTGCCCACCATTGCAAAACCTAGTCCACCCAATTCATTGCACTTCATTAAATGCCCAAAGCAATCTCGATGCATTTAATTAACTATCAATTCAAAGATAAGGATGAATTTATGCTTCAGCACTACCTTCTTAATCCGGCAGGCGAAATATCTACGACCGGCATTCTCCCCGTCTGTCATTGTTAAGACTCTGCATCTTCCAGCACCACAAGAGCATATCGGATACGAAGACTCGCCTGCAACATGCTGCACATCAGGCTTTGCAGGGCTGTTGGCACCATGTTGTTGATAGGGTTTTGTGGGGCTGCCGTAACCATGCTGCGGTTTAGGACTTGCCAAATCGCACCAAAGGAAAAATTTACATCTCTCAGTGACCTAGAATTTAAAGGAAGAATTTTAGCTAAATTTCGTGATTAGCATAGGCCTGCTTATTCAAAAATATAAAGACTGTAATGGAAAGAAAAACCAACCCAAGTTGCAGATTATAGCTCTAGTATATAACCAAGATAAAACAAAGATACAAGTACATATTCATGAACGGATACTAAGCCAAAAATAAATCCATGAGTGGAGAGAACTTCTTACCAACCATGCAGTAAAATCAAAAATCTACAAAAATTAAAGAATCATTAGAATACAAGCAGTTGAACAACTCCGGGCATGTTATTAAGAAATTACTGATTTATCTAAAAAATGTACAAACATACAAAACAAAGAAGGTCCAGTCCCAGTCCCCCAGACCTGAACTAAAAAAAGAAAAAAAAAAAAAAAACAAATTTCATGTTTTTTAAGTAGATTTCAAGTAAAAGGCAAAAAATAAGATCTTTTTGCCTACATACTCACTACCAGAGTAAAATTGACGTAAATAAGGATAGAAATCCCAAAACTGAACTAAAAATCCAATTTTGACGCATCTAACTCCAGTCTAAACATATCAAAAGGAGGAGCTAGATAATATGATCAAAAGCGGTAAAAGAAAAAAATGGGGGAACGAAACACAAAGCACCGATTTCCCGGGGCAGCGGTAGAAATCCCTGTTGGGATTGCGATCCGTCCTCGAAGTCAGCACGATGCAAGGTCCCCGCCCACAGGGGCACTGCGTCTCCGGGTACCTCCGGCCGCCCGCCACCCCGGCGCCGGCGCCGGGATCGGGAGACCCGGGGCTCAGCTTCGCCCTCAAAGGGCAGTCCCGCAGCCAGTGCCCCTCTTTGTTGCAGCCAAAGCAGACATTCTTCTGGTAGGAGGCTCGGTCGGGGGTACGTTGGGGATTTTTTGGCTCTTCCCGGAACACCCCCACTGCCGGCTCGGAAGCTGGAGCGCATGAACCCATGCTCTCCTCCGACCCCATTTATCTCGTCAGATTAAAACAAATCTGGCAGCTAAGAAACACCGAAAAGAAAAGGAAAAGTTTATAAATCTTTTCTGCGTTTTTCCAAGATCATTCGATGATCGTAGTTGCCACCAGTACTTTTTCCGAAAAAAAATGAAAAAAAAAAAAGGAGAGAGAAAGAAAAGCTTCCCACCTGGTGCCGAAAGTGGCAGAGAAGAAGGAGAAGGTGAATAGTTTAAAGCCTCGGGGAAAGAAAAAGGAGGGAAGCGGGTGAGGCAAAAGCCGCAAAACGGTGCATAGACAATAATATGCGACAACTAAGGATTAGCATTTAGCAGTACTTATCTTCATTATTTTTTTATGTCCAATAGGTTGTCAGATATTTAAACCAGTCCGAGCAACTAAATTGTCGAAAATAATGGCTCCTTCAATGCAGATGTATAATAAATCCGTTTCAACTAATCCACGTAGTTAGAGTGCCAAGACAAGATCAAAGAGACGTTAAAACAATACTACCTCGATCTCAATGTCTGATAGATCTAGACATCAATCATGAAAAATCGATTAGCGAGAGTTCACCGTATAGCCCTAAACTGACCACTCAAAACTCACCACATGGCTGATCTAAAACATACACGGAGAGTTCTTCATATTTCATACTCTCACCCAGCTAACAACGGCTCAGCCACGACCATGGTTTGTTTCCAAACAAATATGAACTGCTCAGGCGATGGGCTTCAGTCCTCGCCTAGCGGTTGGGGAGCCAAGATAATAGAAATGAGATGCTACGGCATATCTCTCTCTTCACGAATAATTTCTTGATTCCAAATCGAAATATAAAAACTTACATCAAAATATAAAATATAAAAGGAATCATAAAAATAAATAGAAAGGAAGTGCCATGATCATTGTTAGTGTATATATCTTATATATTAGTCTTGATTCATTTTGTGTAAATTAGGTAAGATTTCATGATTGACTTTTTGTATCTATTAGATGCAAAAATTCATGTATTTCCTAATTTCCATTGATTGATCTTTCGTATCAATTCGGTACATAAAATCTTGTATTCCTTAGTTTCGATTAGAGCCCCTGTCTATAAATTGGAGCCTCTCATCATTTATTTGATGATCACTCTCATCATATATTTGATGATCACAAAAATACATATACAATTTTTTTCATATTCTCATGGTATAAGAGTTATAGGAGAGATCTTCATTCGAAGGGTTTTCTGGTAAGTTTTTGGATTTAATAGAAAGTTATTTTTCGGTGGACTATTTTATGAGATCCAGGTTCTTCAACTATCTTTCTCATGAATTGACATCATAGGAAGATTCGGCATCATATTTTCGGTTTGTTGCTAAAACTTGCTGTCAAAGGCAGTTGCACATGCCGCCCCTTCAAAAGATCTATTCTGTCCATGCATTGGCGACGTGCAGTAGAGAAGTAGTTCACCAATCATCCTATACATGACAGCCACATCACCTATCATAATTCATCATGTCTACACAACCCATAACCGATGGTTTCCAACCTAAGTCATCTTTGATGCACACAATTATGATCATTGAGCACATACTATGCATAGCTTCCTTAAAAATAGAATGCTATGGAGGTATATTACTGGAGATAAGAAGAAGTTGCAAAAAGATGACAAGAAGATAGATGATGCATTTGCTGATCGTCTTGAAACTTAGAATATGATCAATCATTGTATTATAACTTGGTTTGCAAATACCTCAGTTCCTTCTATTAGTATGCTCTTTGGAAGGTTTAAATTGGCTAAGGAGGCTCTTCAATGTCAATATTCATATGGTGATTTTGCTCAACAATATCAATCAACACATGACATCTATTTTTTACACCAAGAGTAAGGTCAGTCTATTAGTGAATTTTATTCAGAATTTACTTGTGGGACCACTTAGCATTGTCTAAACCTGAGTGGAAATGTATTAAAGATGTATAATTATTTTTGGAATATCGTGATAGTTGGAGATGACTCAATTTCTGATGGCTCTGAGAGATGACTTCAAATTGACATGAGCCTCATTACTTCATAGGTCTCTATTACCATCTTTGAATAGTGTAGTTTTTGAACTAATCACTAAAGAAACTAGGCTTCATACTCTCCATTCGTCTAAATCTGGCGAATCAGATCTTGTTGCAACTACTCCTCATTGACAAACATCTAAAGCTTGCATTCAACCTACTAGGATTGCTGGGAATGCCTCTGGTGGTCAAAGTACTAGATTTATGGGAAAATATTCCTTCTATAATATTAGAGGTCATAAAGTTATTGATTGTAGCAAACTAGCACGTCTACGTGCTTCTCAGAGTTCTCCTTTTTCCAAAATTGCTGTGGTTTGAGTTTACTCAACAATCAACTACTTCTTCAATTGTTGACCTTGAGGCACCTATCAACTAGCTCTTATCACCAATAGAATCACTCATTCTATGTCCACAACCATTTCAGATGACAAATCCTGGTATATTGATTTAACCTATGGAAATCATATGACATCTAGTGATTCTCATTTTACATGTAAAACCTCACCAAACTCATCCAATTGTTCACATTGCCAATGGCTCTTGCATGTGTGTGTCATATTGGTAGCATTTTCACACCTTCTCTCACCATATCAGATGCCAATCTGGTCCTTTCTTTATCCTTAAATTTACTCTTTGTTAGATACTTTGTGATTTAGGATTTGAGCTTTATTTTTTTAATCATGGTTGTAATGTGCAGGATCCTCGAACAAGACAGCTTATTGAGACTGACCATAAAATAGGGCGCTTATTCAAGCTAAATTCCTTGTATGTTCTTTTTTGTGTTGCTGTTGCTGCAACCCTTATTTGTTGTGCAGTTGGTATACTCATCTAGGTCATTCTTCACATGCTAAACTTAAACATCTTGTTAGGAATGGATGTCTGGGATTTGTCAAAAATGAGAAATTTGACTCTGTGTCATGTCAGTTAGACAAATAAAGGGTTTATCTTTTAATAAAAGTACTTCTATTGCTTCTGAGTCTTTTGAGCTGATATACTCTAATGTTTAGGGATTGACACTTATTTTGAGTGAAGGAGGTAGCCATTATTTTGTTGTGCTTATTGATGATTAATCCACTTCATTTAGATGTACTTACTGAAAAATCGATTTAAATTGCCATAGATTTATCAGAATTTCATTGCTATGATCTCTACTCAATTTTTCAAGTGCATTAAGATTTTTTATTATGATATTACTGCTGAGTGTAATGACTTATTATTTCTTAAAATCTTGAGTCAACATGGTATTAGCATTTATAGGTCTTGTCCAAGAGACATCATAGCAAAATGATCGAGCTAAATATAAACTTGATCACTCTCAATATTCGAGCCATTCTCTTATCTGCCTCACTTCCTGAATCCTTCTGACTTGAAGCAGCCCTCATGGGAGTTTATACCATCAAGTGTCTCTCTTTATCTATCTTAGATAACTGCACACTATATGAGCTATTGTATGGCATGAATCCAAACTATAGTATCCTTTGAATCTTTAGTTGTGCTTGTTTTGTGCTACTTTCTCCTCATGAATATAACAAACTTCAACCAAGGTCTCATTTGTTTACTAGGATATAGCATAGAATAGCAGGATTATAGGTGTTATGATCCTGTTGCTCAAAGAGTCTGGGTTTCTTAACATGTGATCATTTGGGAATACAAAATATTTTTCAGCTTGTCAGGAGTCGATCTTGATCCATTTGAGTCCACTCCATTGCTCAATAACACGTCACTAAATCTTTTTCCCATGTCTCTTTCAGATGTAAGAAATTCTTACGCTTCTGGTGACCTCCTCTCCCACTACAGGTGTAAATAGGTCAGGTTGGATTGGGTTATGAGTGACCCCGACCCAACCTGGTTCCTTGATCAGATCTTGACATTGGACCTAGACCCAGCCCAATAGATGATCAGGTTAAGTCGGATCGGATGCATGATCAAATTTTTTGACCTAAAACTCCATGTCATGTTAGTTAGACAAATAAAGGCTTTATCTTTTAATAAAAGTACTTCTATTGCTTCTGAGTCTTTTGAGCTGATATACTCTAATGTTTAAGGATCGACACTTATTTTGAGTGAAGGAGGTAGTCATTATTTTGTTGTGCTTATTGATGATTAATCCACTTAACTTAGATGTACTTGCTGAAAAATTGATTTAAATTGCCATAGATTTATCAGAACTTCATTGCTATGATCTCTACTCAATTTTCCAAGTGCATTAAGATTTTTCATTATGATATTACTGCTGAGTGTAATGACTTATTATTTCTTAAAATCTTGAGTCAATATGGTACGGGTATTTATAGGTCTTGTCCAAGGGACATCATAGCAAAATGATCGAGCTAAATATAAACTCTCGATCACTCTCAATGTTCGAGCCATTCTCTTATCTGCCTCACTTCCTGAATCCTTCTGAGTTGAAGCAGCCTTCACAGTAGTTTATACCATCAACTATCTCTCTTTATCTATCTTAGATAACTGCACACTATATGAGCTATTGTATGGCATGAATCCAGACTATAGTATTCTTTGAATTTTTGGTTGTGCTTGTTTTGTGCTTCTTTCTCCTCATGAACATAACAAACTCCAACCAAGGTCTCATTTGTTTACTACGATATAGCATAGAATAGAAGGATTATAGGTGTTATGATCCTGTTGCTCAAAAACTCTGGGTTTCTTAACATGTGATCATTTGGAAACACAATATTTTCCAGCTTGTCAGGAGTCGATCTTGATCCATTTGAGTCCACTCCATTGCTCAATAACACTTCACCAAATCTTTTTCCCATGCCTCTTTCAAATGTAGGAAATTCTTGCCCTTCTGGTGACCTCCTCTCCCACTAAAGGTGTAAATGGGTCAAGTTGAATCGGGTTATGAGTGACCCCGACCCAACCCAGTTCCTTGATTAGATCTTGACATTGGACCTAGACCCAGCCCAATAGAAGATCAGGTTAAGTCGGGTCGGATGCATGATCAAATTTCTTGATCTAATGGATCATTCGGATCAAGTCGGGTCCATATATAACCCAACCCCAATCCATAAAATGCGGGTTTAGTTCGGATCTAGATCAGATCCGGATCAACATAGAAATGATTACTGACAATAACCATTTGTTTCAGAAATAAGTTGAGAATATTTTTTCATCCATATCTTGGATGCAACCAAAACTTTAGTTAATGATTGAAGTATAACACCCCAAACCAATATAAATTCAACTGCATGAATGTTAAAACGGTGAAAAAGAAAAAAAAAAAAAAAATAGAGTTTCTCTTCTATTGGACCTTCTTCCATTAGACTCCTAATCGGAGTCAGAATTTGATGTCGGAGAAGAGTCTAACTCCTCCCCCCTTCCCTTCTATTCAAAGAGATGAAGTCCCTTGTGAAACCCCACCATGGCCACCATTATTTGCCAGAAGAACTGATTTTTTTCTTTCTAAATTCATGGGAGATATCAGCCAATAGTCATAGGAAAAATCAGGTAAGAAGTCATATTTCTTTAAGTTTATATCTTTTTCCTTTTCTTCATCCTTTGGAGACTTGATTCTGACCAGCTATCATCAGATTTTCTTTGAAATTGAGGGCCTCTAATTTTTTTCTATTTTCCATGGGTTCTTCTTTGATTTCCCGCATCATCACTACTGACCATCGGATGTGGAATGCCTAGTTGCCACCTGACCCCAGCCATCATCGGCCAAGGTGACCATCGGTTGGGGTTTTCCATTGTTTGGGTGTTGAAGGGTGACCATGGGTCCCCCATTTTGCCTAGAACACAAGGAGGAAGAAAATAAAAAGAAGGAAAAGAGAAAAAAAGAAGATAAGAAAAAGAAGAAGAAGGAGAGGGAGAGATTTTCTCTCTTCCCTCTCTCCCTTCTCTATCACCTGCTTCCACAGTTTCCTCCCTCTCTCTTTCTCTTCCTGGAATGATTTTTCTATCCACTTTCTCTCTCTAGTTTCTCTCTCTAAAATTATTTATCTCTCTATGATAAATCGGATAAAGGACTTTTCTTTTGATGATTCTAATCTAAACTTAGTAAAGAGAGTCTTGATCCATGATCATCATGCAGTATGCCGAAATCCATCTTAGTTGGATTTGAATTATGTCAGATTTGATCTATTTGATTTCTATACAACCAACTGTATCTTAATCTGATCTTGATTAAATAAAGTTATTTGATTCAATTAACCTCTGATCATCAAGTTGGCTTTCATCTTTGACTCTTGTCAGATACTACTGATTTGATTATCCTTAATCTCTATTGAACCATCTATATTCTAATTTTATCTTAATCGGATATACTTAACATGATTTGATCGATCCAAACTATAGGATATGATTACAGTTCATTATGTCTCCCTTGATTATTCATATTCTTTCTGATTATTAAAATTAATTATGTTTAAAAGTACAGTAGTCTTGACAAAAAAATATCCAGTAGTGGGATATTGTGATGTGATATATGAATTAAAGATTTTGAAAAAAAAATATAAAATTATGTGGATTTGTTGGAGTATGTATTAGGTAAGTAATGCCTCATTTTTTTCTAAATTTAATAATAAATTAGTAAATATTTTATATATTGAAATATACATGATTTATGAATCTGGTGCATAGTATTTTGAATTATCGAATATGCTTTTTTTTTTGAAATGTTAAATTATTTAGGATCGAATATTGAATTTGACATAGATTGTCTGATTGATTTTGGTGTCACATAATTTATAAACCTTTTGAATTTGAATATGAAATAGTATTTTAATTTGAGATAGATTTTAATTCATAGTCTGACTATACTTTAATACCTTATCAGTGGGGGTTATGCACTGAATTTTAATATCCTATCTGTGGGTCTTATGCATTAGTATTTTGATATCCTACCAGTAGAAGTTATGCACTAGTATCTCAATATCTTATCGGTGGAGGTTGTGTATTAGTATTTTGATACCTTACCAGTAGAGTTTGTGCACTGATATTTTAATATCCTGTTAGTGGAGGTTATGCATTGATATTTTCATATCCTACTAGCTAGTAGAGGTTATGCACTAGTATTTTGATATTCTACTAGTAAAAATTGTACACTGATATTTCGATATCCTACTAGTAGGATTTGTACGCTAGTATTTAAATATCTTATCGATGTAGATTGTATACTGATATTTTAATATCCTATCAGTAAAAATCATGCACTAGTGCTTTGATACCCTGCCACTGAATGTTGTGCAGTGGCACTTTGATTAAGTTTATGGCTATCGAGACAAACATGATTTTTAAAAGAAATTATTTTATGAATGAAGATGAATTTGTATTGAATCTTGATTCTTATTTGATTAGTGCTGAATATTTTGAATTAATGCACCTTATATATTTATTTTAATATATTATTATTATGATTAAATTTATCTAGCTAAAGTATATATTGCTTACGAGACTGTTTAGCTCATTATTCTATATTTTACTATTTTTACAGATTCAGAAGATTAGTTTGACTTGAAGATTTTATATGGAAGAGTGAATTAGAAGTAGAGTTTGATATCTTTATTTTAAACTAGATTCACTGAAGTTCATGAAAAACTATGAAATATTATTTTGTAAGATATTTAAATTAGTTATTTGAATTTAAGATTGAACATTAAATATTTGAATTTTATTCTCTTGTTGCTTTATGATATTATGCCTTGCATTCTTATGTGAAGAGTTTTCTATAAATATGCGGTCATTACTATGACTCTTGTCTCGCGATCTTAATTTAAAGGGACGACATGAAGTGTACACAGCGAAATGCACCATAGAAAAATATCGATTTAAACAGAAAGCATCCACAGATAAAATATGTATCTTCTAACACACAATGCTTCATCCAATATATGATTATTTTTCTATCACCAAACTAAATTTACTGTAATGGTTTATCCGTCCATATTCATGATCACATATCATCAATAATAAATAGCATAACCTTGTTCTAAACTCTATATACCATAACATCGACTAGTGCACACATGCGCATATATATAAGTATCACTACGGTAATCAGGATCATTGCCAATGCTTATAACTGCTATTCTCGATGCTTATAAACATTGCAAAATTCACTCCCAACCCTTCCAAAAACATCGAACATGCATTGGTAAATAAAATGTGAAAAATCTTTTTTCCGACACTTGAGGAACGATGCTCTTGTGCATCGCTAACTTGCCAACACTTTAAGTGTTGGTATTTTAATTATTTTTTAAAAAAATAACTAAAAATAATTTACTAATATGTACAAATTACATAAAACCATCCAAAATTTCTATAAAAAAAAAATCAAACACTAATATAAAACCATAATACACACTATGTAATATATATATTTATTAAAAAATATGTTATATTGTCCATCATGTTTATTAATTACAAATTATAATAGAAACCATAACAATATATATATATATATATACAACTCAAAAGAAATAGAGAGATATCGGACTATCAGTCATCCGTAAGAGCATTATCATCATTGACCTACGACCATTGAAACTATCAGGAACCTACAATAAAGATATTAAAAACTTTAGTAGTTAAGAATATAAAAATTGTAATATAAAAATAATTAAGTCTATGCAAAAATATAAATATAGTGATATACGTACCCCAAAAAAGTCTACAATTGTCTGTATCACGGATGTCAACTGCTCAATTTGAGTTCTCATTGAGGATATCATTGTGTCATAGTTCTGCCTCATTGCCTCCATCTGCACCTCCATCCTATGAATATATGTATTGTTAGAACTCTCTCTTGCATTTTGAGATGATGGTTTTGAGGATAGATGTTAATCAAACGAGAAAAGAGCCATTTTGGCTGATAGGTACAACTGAAGGTGGTTGGATGGGACATCCATTTGATGTGCCTAGGAGCTATGATGGGCATGATGTATTTCCATTATCTCTGGACCATTAGTTATAAAAAAAATCGCAGCTATTAGTAATCCCTAACTGCTGAGAAGTAATAGTTTTATGTCTCTGTTACTAAAATCATTCCACTGCTTTACTTTGGTCATGCTATGGCCCATATGCTGAACCTTTGGAGGGTGATCATATGGTTACTAGTTAGAGTGGTCAATGTCCTTCAGACTTCCCAGAGGGAAAAAAAATGCCTATAGACATGTAACTTCAACATATATTATAAAGTTCGACCAGCATTCGATTCAATTTCAAAAATTCCACTATTTCTTCTTCTTCTTCTTCTTCTTCTTCTTTTCGTATTGGGTAGCAAAGTAACTCATGCCATTAATATTCACACATACCCTTCAAGTGTCTAACACTAGAATAGAGAAAGTTTTATGTACATGTGACTAGATGTTGCAATCTTTGGGTGCATGTGTCCATAGTTTGTTCTAGGAATATACTAGATGCATGTGCCTATTCAGTTTAGCATGAGACTATTCCTCTTCACATCAAAATCGACCATTTCCCTTGATATCTGCAAAAAAAAAAAGAAAAAAAAAAAAAGAAAAAAAGAAAGCAGATACAATACTTTCAAGCTTTCTGAAAAACCAAGTCTGCATCTTTACAAAAGCCGAAAAACCAACCAAGTCAATTAAAAACCACAATCCCCCTGGCTTAACCCTTTCCTAACCCAACCTAGATATAATGTAGGACTTCTAGATACCAATGCCACAAAAAACAGAATTCAAAAACCCACTAGAAGTTTAGTCCTAAACATACATGGAAGGTACAAGGGAGAAAAAAAAGAAAAGCCTAAGCTTCTACCAAAAAGAACATATAGAACACAATTTAAACCTGAATTAAATCAACTTGTACAAGTTCTTCAATAATAAGCCCTTGTTTATGCAATTGGCTTCTGGTAACATACAAGTCTTTCTTTGTCTTGTTGGTGAAGATTTTGATTGGATTTAGTTCTTGCTTAATCTAGATTTGAGTTCAATATTTGAACTCAAAGTCAACCTACTATCTATGTTCCAAATGTATAATCAAGGAAAAAAGAAACAAACCCTCAAGAAATGATGCTATTAACCAAAATAAACCCCCAAGAAATGATGCAAAACAATCATTTTTAGATTGATCAGAATACAAACCCATAATAAATAGTCAATCAGAACATATGTGATCAAACTAAAGCTCGTTCCAAGGCTAAAAGTCCCGATCTAATGCCTTAAAAACCAACAATAAATAGCAACAAAATTAATAGTGAAAAAGAGGGCAAAATTTCTAATCTTGGAAGGAAGCGATAATTAGATCGAAGAGAGAAAGCCAGCATCATCTCTTGCCACATCTACCACTACCATTGACGCTGGCCACCGAAGAGAGGGAAGAGAACCAGAGAGGATGAGATGGAGAGGCTGAATTAGAGGACAAGGGAGAGTTGGCTCGAGATCGACTCTCGGCAATGAGGCAGAGAGGTCGAATCAGAGAAGGGTCGGCTTGGGAGGGAGAAGAGTTTGGATAGGAGGAAGGGGAGTCGGCCCAGGAGAGAGAAGAGGTGTAGGGTATCATTTTGGGGATGGAGGGGTGGGATAAATGGTTTCCATCGATGCCTTTAAGTGTTATAAATTATCGATGCTTTTCGATAAATTGTCGATGCTTTAAAGCATTGTAATTGACCCATGCTTATACAAAGTGTCGACAGATGAATGCATGATTTGAATTTTAATGACGCTATATGGCTTCCGTCGATGCTTTTAAGCATTATAACTTGTTAATGCTTTAAAGTATCGTAACGTACCGATACTTACAAAAAGCGTCGATAGATACATGCATGATTTAAATTTTAATGACGTTTCATGACCTCTGTCGATGTTTTTAAGCATTGTAATTTGCTGGTGCTTTAAAGCATCGTAACTTGCCAATACTAATAAAAAGTATTGATAAGTGGATGTGGTATTTGAATTTTTTTGATGTTTCCTCCTAACATCAACAAAATTGAGTCGGTAATTTTCACTATTCCTATAGTGTATCTAAATGCGAACACATAAAAGAGAAAACACGGAATTGCATGTGTGCGCACATGTGTTGGCTATACATAAGAAAACATGATGATTAGCTTCCAGAATGCTGAAATAATACTTCTTCAGACCATACATGTTATGTAAATTCAACCTAGATGAGAGGAATCAAAGTAAGTCCCAATTGTGAAAAGCAAAAATTTGTTTCCGGGCCACACATTTTAGATATCCTTTCAAACCGCTAGACCAAGCCATAGAACATTGTAGTTGAAATTTCACCATCACTACATGGAAACTAAGATTGGATAATGATCAACAGCATTAGTTTGCTTATTTTGATCGAGGAAGCCTTGAAAACCACAATTATCAACATACCTTATTCAAAACTCTCAAACTTCATAATTCCATTGACTTATATTGATTGGCCTATTATGGCAGATAATTTATCAACTACCTATCATACTGTCTTCATGTTCTGTTTCTGCACAGGAAGGCATTACAATACAGTTAGCATTGCATAATCATCATAACAAACAGTAGAATAAATATAAACAAGAGAAATGTTACAGCAGGAAAATGTGGACCAAGTAATAAAACCAGAGAACTAGAAAAGTTGCAACAATGTTAGCAGTTATTGTATATTAAATTACCGTCCTAAAGAATGCTATACTGAATTACTAGAAAAGATTGATAAATGAGTGTGAATCCTTGATAATTAGTAATGTAATACATAGAGTTGAACATGGTAACCACATAAACATTTAAGTGTAATAGATTTTTTCCTCAGTCATTTCATTCTCCTTTCAGATGGGGATTCTCTTTAAAAGCCACAGATTTAACCATTTTAGTCATAGTATTACCTAAAGTGTCCTTTATCTCCTCGTCTTTAGATTTGAAATCAGATTGGACAACCTCAGAAAACAAGCGCAAACATGAGTTAGAATATGATTCCACCATAATCATTAAGGAATTCTTACATAAAATTGATGACAATAATTGACAAATCATGTATTTCATCCTATCATCGACCAGGTAACTTGCGGAAGAGTTTAATCTGACTTGCATATGGTGGTTTTGTAGAAATCATCCATCTCATGTGTTCAGTTGAAGTTTGCATTGTAGTTAGGAATAACATTTTAAAATTCCATAGATAATAAATAGCGAGTAGTTTGATTCAACTGCCCATCAAGGATGTATTATGTGCATAACCTCTAAAGATCCAAATTAGGACTGTTGGTTCGGTGAGGCAAAGATGTGGTCAAAAATGAAAAGGAATTGCCCTACTGTTACAAAAATAAGGATCACTTTACTATCAGTGATGTATTATGTAGAACTGCATGAGCCCTATAGCTCAAACATTAGGATTGCAAGTCTGCAGCATCAAGGATGCAAAGCACCAAACTTTTGCAAAGGTGGTCAAAAGTGAAAAAGAATTGACATGCTGTTGCAATAATAAGGATCGCTTTACTATCAGGGATGTATTATGTGGAAATGCATGAGCTCAGCTAAAACATTAGGATTGCAAGTCCCCAGCATCAAGGAAGATTGACTACAAATTGCAATGCAAATCCGAAAACATTTAAGGAAGAAAAGCAAAAGATTCGATTACCAACTAGCTACATTATCAAGAATATTTAAGATAAAAGTTAACAATGTAAACATAATAATGAAGATGATTGTTACCGGTATAAGCTAATTAGTAGCATCAATACAAGACATAAGTGGCATAACAAATAAAATATAAGTGCCACATAATATATTCTAAAAATTCTGTTAAAGAAAAAAAAAATTATTAAGGAAGTTAAAGAAAACAATTGTAGTATATATCAATATGTTAATAATAAAATTTATATTAATTGAGTGGGACTACAAAAATGACTACCATAATATTAATTCCTGGAGAAACAAGTGGGACTCCATAATGATTGAACGAGAAGAGCACGCTGTTTATTTTCTATCTTTGCTAATGGCTGATGCTATACGTTTCCAGGTGAAATCTATTTCTGGAGATGAAGCCAAGTGATTTCATTGTGCCGTGCTATATATTTTGGGAAGGCAATGGACATGGCGGCGGGTTTTCTATTCCAGGTGAAGGAAATGATCACTCAAGGGGTCTTTCGATCGTGGCGATACATAAATTAATTTTTGTATATGGGTAAGCAACGTGGAATTGAGGCTGTAAATAAGTTGGGTTGACCCGTGATCCACCCCGAATTAGCCAGATGTAAGTCTAATCCGAACCATTTTAAATGACTCATGGAGTTAGGTTAGGTTCTAAAATTAGACCCGCTCTATATTTTGGATTGGGTCTAAATTTATTGAATTTCGATCTGATCCGATCCGATTCATTTAATTTTTTAGATCAATTTAAATCTTATACTCAATAATCTGATTCGATCGAATCCAATCCAGATCTAGCACAGGATCCAAGTGGGCATATCCAGACTCCCAAGCCCAAGTCCTGACTTGTCACCTAAATGGCCCAAACCCATTGGCCGTCAGCTCATTACTGGCTTTCTCAAGTCTTGACCGACTTTGCCTCTTCTCCTCCTCCAACAACTTCGCTAGGTCCAACGAGCACCATCGCGAGCTCCACTTCTCTGCTGGTGGTTCTCTTCCTCCAGGGCCAATGGCGGCTGCGAACTCTGCTCCTCCAACTCTGCCGACCCACTTCCACCCTCTCACTCTCCTTTTCCATCTCCTCCTCCCTCTTCCACCACCGCGGTCGCGCTCGTGGCCGCCGCGCCCCCCCCCCCCGATCCTCAAGGGCCGGGGCCTCAAGCCCTCGCCTTCCGATCGAGATCTCGAGTTGTCGATCAACTTTGATGCTGCCACCACTCGGGTCGCGGTGGCCCTGGCGCACCTCCACCGCTCGTCTGAGGCGAAGCTCCGCTTCTTCCTCTCCTCCAGAGCCAAGGCCTGCCAGGATCTCCTGACCTCTATCCAGGTCAATCGCGACGACCGTGTCATGTTCTCCTGCCGCTAGTCTTTGGCTTTCTTCATGGCGAACCTGTTCATCTAGAGCTTCGTTGCGGTTCTTGCAGCTAGGGTTTTGGGTGGCTGTTGTCGGGGTTAGAATTAGGATTTAGGTCGGGGTGGTGGTCTGGGGACAGGGCGGTGGTCCGGAGGGATCGAAGGCTTGGCGGGAGGAAGGTTGTGGTTGGGAGGAGGATTAAGGGGAGGGAAGTGGAGAAGAGTTTTAGGGTTTCAGTGAGCCCTCTTTTGCCTCCAACCAGTGCTGAGGTGAACATTAGACGGAATGCATTGTGAAGACTCATGGAGAAGCAAGACTTGGCTAGTTCCCGGACCCGGCCCGGCCCGAACAGAACCCGAACCAGACCCATATTTTAGGGATTGAGGTTAGGTTACCCGATAGGTCCAGAAATTTAGCCATAGATCCGATCTGATCTGATTTCTATTGGACTGGATCTGGGTCCAATATCAAGATCGATCAAAAAATCGGATCTGATTGGGACCACTCATGATCTAATCCGATCCAACCTATTTACACCCCTATATGGAATGCACCGAACCCATTCTTTGCTGCAAAATGCACAGGTAAGACCTTTAAATGGACTGGAAAAGAGTAAGATGCTTGTGCAGCTGATGAAACCAACAACATGGTGTAGAGATATTGGTCAAACAACGGTGCTTGCATTTGGGTCTAAATGCTTCTAATAAATATGGAATCTCATTTGATCAACATATGAAACTGTCATCTTTGTGCTTAGCACTTGAATCGGTGGAACCTTTTTGCTGTGGTGTTTGTATGCTGAGTGTTTACATATTAATTATGTGCAAGACTATTCATCCATCAATAATTGTAATCTTACATCTTTTTCTAGATCAAAGGTCATGTGATTCTCATAAATGATCTATGTTATTGTTCTAGTCTTTGTATATAACTCAACTTCTACTTTTGATTTATCTCCAGAGTATCTATTTTTTTTAAAAAAATTATAGCTCGTGTAATTCACCTGTTCCACTAAAAACTATCTATCGTTTGTTGGTCCTTACCTAGAGGTTCGAATCAATATAAAAGCATTTTTTTTCAAATCTACTGGGGCTTAGACTAGAAAATAAAAATAGGAGAAAAATATACAAAACTTTTCAAATTTGAAAGTTGGAAGAAAAAAATTTAAAAATCATGGTTACCATATCTTTTCAAATCTAATCATGATTAGATTCGAAAAAATAGAAAAAAAAAATCTAGAAAACTTTTAGTGTCTGAAAAATATAAGAAAAAAAAGAAAATAAATCATGGTTAGTAGGTCAGATGGCAAAAAATCTTTCTAAGACTAGATTTTTCGGATCTAAAAATGTAGCATTAAAAACAAAAGAAAAAATGGTGATCAAATAGAAAGTAAGAGAAAGTATCAAGAGGAGAAGATGATCTCGGGATGCAAATTTTTGTTCCTCATAAGAGGTCAGGAAGGAGGAGGGCTAGATGGGATTTTTTTTCATAAATAGGAGGGAGAGAGGCAGTGCAGGGGTAGCCATAGGTGGAGGTAGGGGGGGATAAATAGAGCGGCAAGGGAGATGCTAGCCAGGTGAGGATATGGTGAGGAGGATGGAGATGAACAAAGAAAGATGTGAGAGTAGAAATACCATGACATACCTTGAGATGAAGATCTTGGGTTTCGCTATTTTGGAGAAGGGTATATCTTGAGATAAAGCAAGGAGCATGCCAAATTCACCACCTCGTCAGCCACCAAAGTTGCTGGGGAGAAGGCAGATCCGAGATCAATCAAGAATGGCCAAATAGGAAGGTGATGAATGTTAGATCTAACTTTTAACGAAGACCTTATGCCCTAATAATAAGAGCCAATAGGCATTTATATGGATTCGGGTTCAGCCATTTGGGTGACTATTGACAAGTCATTTATCCATGTTTGGATCCTATACAATATATTTGGATGCCATATTAGGTTTGGATTGGGTTGGATCGGATCATTTATCTTAAGATCCAAATCAACCCAAAAATCTCCATGGATTAGGTCGGGTTGGATCGAGTCCAAATTCAGTAAACCTAAACCTGACCTAAAAAATAAAATAGATCTAATTTTAGAACCCAACTTGGCTCCATGGATCCTTTAAAATGGTTTGGATCAAGTCTAAGTAGGTCAAGTTGGGTCGGATCATGGGTCAACCCATCCCATTTGCAGCCTTATCTCCCATTGATGCTGCTTCCTAAGATGATTTTGGTATCACACCAACTGAGCCTTTTCGATCCACTCAGGTAAGAGAATCTCCGAAACACTTTCATGACTTTCATTATCATCATGCTCTTGCCACATCACATGAACCCACATCCTTCAAAGCAGCTTCTCATCTTGAATGGCAACAAGCCATGTTTGATGAACTATAGGCTTTAGAAAAGAATCATACATAGGATTTGGTTGACTTGCCTTCTAAAAAATTAATGATTGTCAGCAAGTAGATCTATAAAATCAAGACTCACTCAGATGATTCAGTTAAACGAGATAATGCTCGTCTTATGGCAGGGGGGTTCACTCAAGAGTATGGAATAGACTATGAAGAGACTTTTGTACCAGTAGCTCATCTTACATCCATTTGGACATTATTGGCAGTTGTAGCTGCTCGATAGTGAAAACTCTATCAAATGAATGTAAAAAATATCTTTTTAAATGGAGATATTTTTGTGGAGGTTTATATGCAGCCTTCCCCTGGCTTTCTTGTTCCCTCAGAAAAAATCTGTCAACTTCAACATGTGTTGTATGGATTTAAATAGGCACCTTGAGCTTGGTTCACTAAATTCAGTTCCACTATCACCAACCTTGGCTTTACCCCTAGCTCTCATGATTCTGCATTATTTGTTCAATCTACTAGTGGGGGTATAACTCTTCTTCTCTTGTATGTGGATAATATGACCATTACTAGAGATGATGTTGTAGGAATTCATGAGCTTAAGTCTTATTTACGTCAGCAGTTTGAGAAGAAGGATCTAGGCTTCCTCAACTATTTTCTAAGACTTAAGGTTACGACTGGAGAGGATGGATTCTATTTATCTCAGACCAAGTATGCATATGATTTGCTAGGCCATGCATGATTTACAGATAGCAAAATAGCCTGTACACCCTTGGAGTATAATGTGAAGCTTACTTCAGTTGACAGTGCACTCTTGGATAATCCCATTCTCTATTGCTAACTTGTAGGAGGATTGATTTATCTTACTGTTACATAGCCTGACATCGCTTATACAATTCATATTGTCAGTCAATTTATGACAACCCCTCAATCCATGCATTATACAACAGTCATACATATACTACGATATATTAAAGGCACTGTCTTTCATAGCCTATATTTTTTTGCCAATCTCACACTGAAGTTATAAGCCTTTAGCGATGCTAACTAGACTGATGATTCAACAGATTGTCAATCTACCACTATGTATTGCTTTTATCTTAGAGACTCTCCCATATCATGGTGTAGTAAGATATAAACTTTAGTTACCCACTCAAGCACTAAAGCTAAATATCGAGCCTTAGCAAATACTATGCCTGAACTTCTACGACTTTTTGTAGTTATTGGGTGACATGGGAGTTTCTCATTCTAGAGCTACTGCACTCTATTATGATAATCACAGTTCCATGAAGATTACTCATAACGATATATTTTATAAGCAGACCAAAACATATCGAGATCGATTATCACTTCACTCATCAATATATACTTAGTGGAATAGTTCATCTTCTATATATTGCTTCTCAAGAGCAATCTGTTGATATCTTCATCAAAACTCATCCTCCAGGATATTTTCTCAATTTAATTCATAGACTTAAGATGGCATCCACTACACCCTCTTGAGTTTGAGGGGGGTGTTAATGTATATATGTTGTATATTAGTCTAGATTCATTTTGTGTAAATTAAGTAAGATTTGTGATTGATTTTCTATATTAATTAGGTATAGAAAATCCTATATTTCCTAATTTTGATTGATTGATGTACAGAAAATCATGTATTCTCTAATTTTGATTAGAGGCACTATCTATAAATTGGAGCCTCTCATTGCATATTTGATGATCACTCTCATTGTACATTTGATGATCACAAAAATACATATACAAATTCTCTCATTTCTCAACCACTATTTGTTTCCAAGCAAATGTAAGCGTAAACAATTCCCATAGTTGAAAAGCATGGATGTGATTCACGAGCAAGATACACAAGCTATTACCATAACAACCAGCACACTCGAATTATTTGGCAGTAGACTTCCACTATCACCTAGTGGTTAGGAAGCCAAGATAATAGAAATGGGATGCCACATCATATCTCTCTCTTTATGAATGATGTCTTGGTTTCAGACTGAAATATAAAAATTTATTTGAATTGCTCGACGATAGACTCCAGCCCTTGCCTAGCAATTAGGAGCTTAGATAATTGAAATGGTATGCCTCGGCATATCTCTCTTCATGAATGACATTTTGATTCTAGATTGAAATATAAAAATAGAAATTTTGCATATATATACCTTCCTAAATATGCAAAATTTTGTGAATATCCTCATAAAATTACTATTTGAATGCAGATCCTCTTAAAATACTTATTTTGCATATATATTATTCTATTTCGCATACATACTCATACTGTCTGACACCATTAAAAAAAATTTAATGATTTAAAATTATGGATATTTTAGTCTCTTGCTAGAATAGTAAGGATATTTTAGTCTCTTGCCAGAACATCCCCTCCTAGGGGTGAAAGTGGATCGGATATTATTCATTCGGATCTATTTTTGTATCCAAATATATCTAGCTATAGATAAAAATTTATGCATCTGACTGATACCCATATCTATATCCATAAAAAAAAATAGATATGGATATAGATACACAACTATCCGATCCATATCCGAATATTTGATTCTATTTGTAATCCTATTAAATTTTATGTATCACTCAAAAATTTTTAAGAAAAATATATAACTACATTAATATGCTTTTAAATTTATGTAATATTCACTTAGTAATCTTTTTGATTTTGTGGTCATAAAATGTAATTATCTGACTTATTTTCATATTTGTATCCATACTTTAGTATATGATTTGTATCCATATTCATTTAAAATAAACATAGATCTAAATTTGTATATCCAACTAATATCTATATCAATATCTGTATTTATCAAATAAAATAAATATAAATATGAATATATTGATATCCAAGGTATATGCGATCTGGTTTTAGCCTTATCATGCTACCAGCTAAGAAGCTGGACCACACAAACCCAAGCTTTCATGCTCCCCTCCAATCCTATTTTTCTCATCAGATTAAGAACAAGTTTGGCATCCAAGGAACATAGAAAAAGAAAAAGTAAACTTAATAGATCTATTCTCAATTTTTCCAAGATTATTTGATGACCTTAGTTGCTATCAGTACTTTTTCAAGAAGAAAAAAAAGAGGAGAGAGAAAGAAAGCTTCTCAGCTGGTGCTGAAAGTGGCAAAGAGGAAGGAGAAAGTGAATAGTTCAAAGCATCCTGGAAATAAAAAGGAACGAAGTGGGTGAGGCAATAGCCTGCAAGGACAATAACATGTAATAACTAAGGATTAGCATTTAGCAATACTTATCTTAATTATTTCTTTTTAGAAAATTATATGGACACCTTCCTCAACTTTAGTTCAATTTCACTTATACCCCATATATCTTAAAAAGTGTCAAACTGGTTCTTCTAGTTATTGATATGTTCCAATATGGTTCAACCATTTATTTACTAATAAATGATATTTGCTTTTCCTCTCAATGGATAGAAATACCTCTTATTCATATGGAAGGGGTTGCCGGTGAAAAAAAGATGGAGGTGGAGGGAGCCACTACAGAGAGAGAGGGTGGGGTCATGGAGGTCATCGTGGAGGGGGATGACGGCGTCAAAGGCCTTATAGATGAGATTGGAGGAGGAGGAGGAGTTGAGGAGGAAGGGAAGGAGGGGAGAGCTCATAGGTGGCTTAGAGGAGGATGAAAAAGAAAAATAGATGAGAAGGAAGGAGAGGAAGGGAGTGAAGATGGCTCATAGGTTTCTTGGAGGAGAAAAAGGATGAAGATGAGAAGTGGGTGAGGAGGAAGGGGAGGAGGGAAAACGGTGGCTCATGGACAGCTTGGAGGAAAAAGATGAGGAGGAAAGATGGATGAGGATACTATAGAAAAATATGAAATAGCCAACGTTATTTTTGGCCTTTCTTGATGCTTATAAGCATTGCTAAGTAGATTCGTGATGCTTCCTCGAGCGTCGCATGCGTGTCGGCTATGGAGGCATGAAAATTCGATCATCTATGATGATGCTTATAAGCATCACAAAATTAGAATATCAATAATAAGACTAGGGCTTTTGCATGAACCTCTCGCCTTCCTCCATTGCCACCAAGGCCTCCACTATCTCCTTGTCCGGCTTCTCCCCACTCATCATGTAGTATCGCCGCTCCATGACCTCCCAATAATCAGCAGCGACCCTCTTCCATAGCTCACCGAAGCCCTCTATGGAGTCCTTGAGCTTCTTACGGAGGCTAGCGACGATGGAGGTGCAGGTGCGGTCAATGGAGGTGCTAGGGCCGCAGCCAAGGAGGAAGTGGTTGGTGGCATTAGCACGATCGAGGGACTCAAGGTGGAACTGGATGAGCTTGGCCTTCTTGAGGGTAATGGTGATGTTGCCATCCATATAGGTGTAGAGGTCGTGGATGATGGAGGTGGTGTGGAGGGTCTTGGAGGCCTCGTTGGACTCATGGAGCCGAGTGACCTCAAAGAAGTTGTCTGGATTGGCATCAACAATGATGGAGGAGGATGAGTTGTGGCTCATCTAGACATCCTTGGTCATCTCCACATCATTAAAAAGCTTATCCACATTAGCGTTGGCAGTGGTGGAGGAGGATGGGTTGCAACTCATCTAGACATCGCTGCCCCCATTGGCACCTCACCTCCATGGTCCTGAGAAGAGGCTATTCATCGTATCTTAACTTTTTATTTTTATACCTCTTCCAAAATTACTTCGATCTCCAATGTGGGACAATCAATTTGGTCAAAGGTGGTCGGGTTGATAGAGAAGAAGGAGGATCGAAGCAGAAGAAGCAGAGGTTTACAAGAAGAGGGGGTGGGGTTTAATGGAGTCCGACGATGCTTATAAGTGTTGTTTAGAGCCAGTAGATTTCGATAATGCTTATAAGTATTGTTAAAAATTAGTGGAGTCTGCTCTTATAAGCACCATTAAAAGTCATTATTTATTTAATTTCTATTAAGCGACCTAACGACACTTATAAGCACCATTAAGAGCCATTTATTTTATTCAATTATTAATAAATGGGTGGAAGACTGTTTTATACTTGCCAATGCTTTAAACTAGCATCGACAAATAAAAGTCAGCTATTTTTCTTTCTTTTGTTGTAGGGAGAATGAGAGGAGAGAGATGGATGGATCACCGATGAAGAATGATTGGAGGTGGAGGGAGCTATCATGGAGGAAAAAGGCTCATGGACAAGCCTAGAGAAGGAGGAGGAGAAGTGCATAAGGAAGAATAGGAGAAGGGAGAAAGTGGGTCGCCGATGAAAGATGGATGAAGGTGGAGGGAGTCATGATGGAAGAGAAAAAATGAATGAGAAGGAAGGGAAGGAGGGGAAGATGGAGGGAGA
>NC_025993.2:140810443-140844103 GCF_000442705.2 Elaeis guineensis
AGACGATGATTTTTTTGAAGTTTTTAATTACTTTGCGATAGCTTTTCATTTTCTTCCTCCTTTAAATTTGTGTTTTGAAGGCACAGATAGCCACAAATCTGTAGAAGTAGCTATAAATCTTTTTTGTGCTGATTATTCATATTGATTTCTTGGAGCAAGATGAATTCATAGTGCATGAAGAGATTTGAGCAAATTCTGACTCGTAGGAGGTAGGTCATGATTTTGATTACTGAAACGGGATCCATGGTCAGAGAAGAAGAACATGCTGCCCCTATCGTTGAGCCCATGGTCCTACCATTAGAAGTCGTGATGCAAGATTCTCTAGGAGAAGTTTCGATCGATGGGGCACCGATGGAGATGACACTGAAAATGAGCACCGAGGGACACTCCAAAAAAGATCCAACTAAGGTAGTGCGGATGGAAAAGGTGGTTGACAATCTAGAGAAAGATCTGGCAACAACGATGGAGATTGGGGGATCTCTGGAGATGGTGACTCCTGTTGAGTGCTTTCTTGCATCCACTTCTCATGCGGGACCCTCAGATTCAACCCCTCATACTTCATCCATAGAAGAGAACCTTCAATCTATGGTGGAGTACTTGAGGAACCTCCTACCTCCAGTCGAAAGGTTGCTCCTCAATGAACAAAGGGGGGAGAAGTGATCTATCGATGCTTTAAGATCCCTGCTGCACGTGGGTCAATGTTTGATGAGCCTTGTCAGTTCCAACCTTGATGTTTCGACGATGAAGAAGGATGAGATCAACTTGCTGAAGTACAGGTTAGAGCATCTAGAGAAGGATAACGCTGAGCTAGCCAAGGAGCTTAGCTTTACAGAGGAGGCTTTTTAGGAGGTCTAGGAGTCGATTCTCCATCGAGAGGAAGAACTGCGATAGGCCGAAAGATAGATTGAGGTCTTTGAACAATAAAAATCTAGGGTCGATAGGAGGGTTGAAGATCTCGAAGGATGGATTAGAACCTTCGAGAGATAAAGGTCTGAGGCTGAGAGAGATTATCGCCGAATCTGTGATGACCTGGAGTATTTGAGGAAAACACTTGCGAGAAGAGGTTCTCCTTGTCTTGAAACTCACTCTCGAAGGAGCCCCAGTGGTGATCCATCCAAGAGGACCAGAACTTTCGAAGGGCCGAGCCATGGAGAGAAAGCTCCTCGAGGAGACGGATGCTCTACTTTCAAGAGAGTTTAGATCTCCCTAGAGTTGCTCTCGAGAGTCTAGGAGATCAAATCAGAGGTGGTGCATCTAAAGAAGAGGTTGAAAAAGAGAAAGGTAAATCATAAGCTTTTCTGGAGCAAATTTATAGATCAAAAGATTTTACTCAAATACATTGAAAGAAGGAGAAAGCAGCTAGAGAAAGGGCTAAGATCATAGCCCAAGCTTGCAAGGCAGCGTTCTTCGCAGGCTTCAAAAAGTCCAAATCCATTGCCCAGGTGCACCTTCCTCCTAATTTCATCAAGCATCTTCAAATCTATTGTCTGGATGAAGATTTATAGATGGTGTTGTCAGATAACTGATTGAGATTTATAATGACGTCCTCCTTTTAGATGAGGTGGACAAGATCGGTGCAACCATCTAGATCGAAGGTATCGATAGCATTGAAGAATACCATTCCACAGGAGACCACCCTAGCAATCCCTCTGAAGAGTGATTTATGCCCTCTTCTCTTTTATTTTTTGTAATCCAAGACCCCTAGTCTTGTGATAGAATCTCCATAGGAATAGATGTATTCTTTTTTTTTTTGATGAACATGAACCATGCTTTTAAATATGAGAATCAAAATTCTTAACATATGCTCGGCCCTTGGCTGTAACTATAAAATTTGATTAGAGTAATAGTTTAGGAAAATATTTAGCCTATGTTATGCTTCAAGCAAGGCTCAAGACAAGCTGATGTTAGGGCAAAAATCCAAGCTGGCTCCAGCTGTAGTTAGAATCGCAAGTAGAGATTATAATTCTCATTCTAATTTGGGCTAAATTTTTATACCTATCACACAGATTTTGAAAAAATTAAAATTTGAATTGCATCCATGCGGGAGAAATTGGTGCACGTCTGCACACATTCCTTCAAAAGTGGCATAAAGTGTGATTTGCCTATTATTGGTATTAACTACCATATCGGTGGCAGCAATCATATCTATTTGTAGTCTCCATGTACTGCGCGTACACTAGTCTTCTGTCGATGCACGTCTCCTTTAATTAATGTACCAATGAGAGGTGGCTTTTGAAGGTCTCATTCAAGTCTGAGGTTATTTAAAATCTCCTGATAGAATGAGATGCGGACCTCATCAAGTTCTAATTTTTTTTCTTCCTCTTCTGTGAATTCTTTTATTCTTCATTCTTTTGCAGCTTTCCTGTATGAGAGAGAGATGGCCACCATAGAGCTTGACTTTGCTCCGTTGGGCTTCAGATCAGAGTTGACAGAGTAGGACATAATTGTGCTACATGAGCAATATCAAATATTTACCGCGTTCTAACTTGAAGTCCTGAGACCGGATGATCGAGTCTGCTATCCACCTTCAGGGCATATGGACTTCTATGAGGAGTGCTTTCAGACTGGGCTGAGGCTTCCTCTCCACTTCTTTTTTATGGAACTCCTTTAGTATTTTGAAATATCATCATGTACGATTGTGTCGAATGCATGGCGACATAATTGTGGCTTCATGATGGTATGCATGCTGGTCGGGATTATGTCGAATGTTGCATTCTTTTATTTTCTCTTTATCCTAAAGCGGCATCCAGATTCGCATGGATGGTGGTACGTGACTCCATGGAAGAAGAAGGATGGTTTTTGTCTGATATTTTTGGGTATGCCTTCCACCCTGCACGATTGGAAACCAAAGTTTCTCTTCATCTCACAGACGTCAGGTGAAGACTAAAATTTTATGATCTGGGGCAAACCCCGAGATGCTGTGCTGAAGGAACTTTTGATGAATAAGGGCCTGGAGGAGGAGATGGCAACTCTACGAAGCTTTAAGGTTTCAGAGTTGAAAGAGCTACTATTGGCTCAGGTGCTGCTTAAATCCTCAAGGTATGCGAGTCAGCTGTCTTGGCCTTAAATCCTCAAGGGTCATGCAGATCGAGGTCTGAAGGAGGTGATTCTGAGCCTACCCGCTCCTCTCAGCTCACCGACCTGACTAGCTTCATCTGCTATCGAATCCTCCTCGAATGAGACACCAACAGAGGTTGTCAATGCATTTGAAACTGTGCCAGCCAGGCTGAAACTTGAGGCCTCGGCACTGAGGGATCCCATGCTAGCGAGCAAGCTACTCTCCGGACTGCTCCTCTCTGTCGATACGAACAAGCTGCTGGGTGTTCTTCAGAGGGAGATGAGGAGAGGAGCCATGGATTACCTCATCTGGATATGTTGGGACTTTTCTATTTAGCACTTACTGTATACTTATTCATTGCTTATGAATTTTTCTTCACTTACCAGCTCGTCTATTAATTGAATGGGTACATCGAAAGCTCCCATGAGCTGGCCAAAGAGGCGAAGAAGTCTAGGCTTAAAGTTGAGATGCTCAAAAGAGCAAAAGAAAGGGCTGAGAAGAAGGTTGGAGAAGTCTCCATGAAAGTCGACGCCATCGAGAGGAGAGCTGAAGATGCTGAGGCAGCATTGAGAAAGACTGTTGAAGAGAATTCATGGCTGCTGGATAAAGTAGCAGAGTTCGAGGCTCAGGTGAAGAGGAACGTAGCTGCTAGTGAGGAAAACTCTCACCTGTAAAAAGAAATAAAAGAATTGAAGGTCCGACTGGAGGCAGAGGAGAAGCGAACAACCAAGGCTACTGCTAAGGCTGTGGAGGACTTTCGGATCTCAGAAGAATATGAGGAAGAAAAAGCTGAGTATTCCATCGACGCCTATGATGTCGAGAGGTAGCATATCCAAACCCGAGTCGTTGCTAAATATTCAGGTCTGGGCTTGAATTTCTTGGATGAAATCTGAGATCCTCCCATGACGGATGTCTTAGCAGACAACACCTCAGCTCCAGGTGCTATCCTATAATTTCTATATTTTTTTATATTTTAGGGTTATTGTAAAAAAATTTTGAAAGGAATAAAATAAGTAGAATCTTTTATCTTACTTCTGCTATGTGAACTTACTTATATCAATCTGAGATAATTTAATTAAATGGTAATCTCATTTTACTCTCTTAAATACGGATGATTATGGAGAATGATGGTCGGTGACTCATCTGATAACACCACACTGGGGAGATGGCATGGGGTCTATGAAGATGCACCACATGGATATATTTTATTTTACGAAGCATCGTAGAAATTTATTTTCACTGCGGAGAAGGTGCATCATTAACTACTTGATCATTAAGTCTTGAAAAGCATCGATTGGTGATTGATGTGATTGCTAGCACTTATAAATAGGAGACCAGAGAGCACAGAGATCTCTACCCCTCCTTCTGTGATAAGAAGTCTCCTTCTCCGCTTGCTGCCATATCGTTGCCTTCGGATCTGCCACCCTTAGAGTTAATTAAACATCAGGTGAGAGAGTGGAATGCCATTACAAGGGATGCCCGCTGGAGGTACCTAGCCTATGAAAGGGAGAGAACTAGGCGAGTCAGTGCATCCACTTCTCATAAGACTCCCCCTCCTTTGCCTCCTGTGACCAGGCTCCTCTCTCAGCTTGAGCACATCCCACCTGCAACTCGAGAGCACTGCATTGTAGAGTTTCAAAATTCTGCGACATTTCGGAGGGAGATGCTCGACGTTGCCGCCACCACCTTCATCCAGAGCTTCGATGATCGTAAGGCCCATCTGTTGAGGATAATGTCATATCTAGAGCTTCACGGCATATAGGCTGGCGGTACCAATGAAGAGGTGAAGACCTCGATGGATGAAGATTGAATCAGCTCATTCGGACGGTGAGGAGGTGAAGTCCTCGATGGATGAAGATCGAACCAGCTCACCTGGCTGATCCAATGCTCCATCAATTATAGCGAGATGTCCCTTCTCATCTCCTCCTCTTATTTTCCTCTTCTTCTTCTGCTATCCTCATCTTCTTCCTCTTCCCTTCCTTATTTTTTTCTCTTGTTCGCAAGATGGTGCTTGGAGCAACCATCCTCTAAAGTGTTTGAAATACTAGTTTTTTTTTATAAAGTGCTTGGAGCATCGGCTTTTTCTTTGTAAAGACTTTAATAAATAAAAAGAAAAACTTTATTTTGGAAGTCGTTGCTTCATTTTTAGCTTTAAATTTGTATCTGTGGACTTTGTGAATTTTGCTCGGCTCATAGAGAACAGTACAAATAGGCACTCAAATTAGCGTGAGAAAATGCTTAATACTCAGCTCAGCATGAGTAAGGTTCTAGGTAGCTCAGCTTTAGCATAGATATACTTAGAACAACTTCGATTGAAGTGAACATATTTAGAGTAGTTTAAAATAACTTAAATGTAATCTGGTCGTTCATGAACCCGAGGCATCATAATAATTATCTCAACACTATCCCCTACTCCTAAGTCTGAGACAATACCTCAGGCGGAAAGAGTACTGTTGAAGTAATGCCTTTAGCCATACGTTGTCTGTATTTTTATTCTTCTTCTGAAAAGGCTGTATGTGCCGGTGGTGAGCTTGTACCTATGGCATCTAGGGCTCTTCAGTGGTGTTCCAAGGGTCTGATTTAGTTATCCCTCTAGAGGCTTCTTAAGATCTCCCTCCGCTTCTCGTGTGATTCAAGCTCTGCGGGGGTTGGTAAGTTAGCCCCACCTCGGAGTTATCGAGGTTTTCTCGAGGGTCTGGTAAGTTAGTCCTCACGAGTGGCATTATGTACCTGTAGTGATTTTTTGCCTACGGCATCTAGCACTTCTCATCTTCGTGCGAGATGTAGTGTGTGCTAGCGACAAACTTGTGCCTACGGTATTTTACACTCTTGACGGTATTCTGAGGACCTGATTAGTTATCCCTCCAGAGGTTCTCTAAGGGTCTCCCTCCGCTTCTCGTGCGACTTGAGCTCTATAGGGGTTTGGTAAGTTAGCCCCACCTCAGAGTCGTCGAGGTCTCCTGGAGGGTCTGGTAAGTTAGCCCTCATGAGTAACGTTGTGTACCTGCGGTGATCTTATGCCTACGACATCTAGCACTTCTCATCTTCATGCGAGATGCAATGTGTGCTAGTGGTGAGCTTGTGCCTACGACATCTTGCACTCTCGATGGAATTCTGAGAGTCTGATTAGTTATCCCTCCGAAGATTCTCTAAGGATCTTCCTTTACTTCTCATGTGACTCAGGCTTTATAGGGATTTGGTAAGTTAGCTCCACCTTGGAGTCATCGAGGTCTTCTTAAGGGTCTGGTAAGTTAGCCCTCATGAGTGGTATTGTGTACCTACGGCGATCTTATGCCTATGGCATCTAGCACTTCTCATCTTTGTATGAGATGCCGTGTGTGCCAGCGGCGAGCTTGTGCCTACGGCATCTTACACTCTCAATGGTATTTTGGAGATCTGATTAGTTAATCCTCTGAAGGTTCCTTAAGGGTCTCCCTCTACTTTTCGTATGACTCAAGCTCTGTAGGGGTCTGATAAGTTAGCTCCACCTCAGAGTCGCTGAAGTCTTCTCGACTGTCTGATCAGTTAGCCCTCGCATTAGTTGACCATAGTTATAGTTCGGATCTTAAGTAGAAGGGGGAGGCAACTCTTGGAGAACTCGGGTGCCCATCGTAAATTGGTGGCCCTGCAAATTTTATTTTCATGAAAAGTAGTTACATCATTGATAATATATGCGGAGGTTCGCTAAGTTCCATGGCCTTGACATTGGAGTCTCGTCGAGCTGCTTTAGTCTATAAGTTCCTAGGCATACCACTTCATCCACCTAGTAAGGATCTTTAGTTGGGCAATAGCCCTCCTTCTAGAGCCTACTCGATAGGCTGTGAGACTTTGGCTCGCTGTGGTATTAGATCACCAGCTTGGAACTCTTTAAGTCAATCACCAGATCGCCAGATCACCATATCAAAGTTGATTATCAAGCGTAAAGATCTGTATTTTCTTGTAAAAGATTAATGAGTCGGCATTTGGTTACCTCATCTAGATGTGGCCTATTTTCACCATCCAGCTTGGATTCTCCTTTCTCAGTGGGACATCTAAAAGATCCTTGGTTGATCAAAAATTTCATCATCAGATGATTGCTTGAGATGTTAGCTTTCAAAGTTCTTAGGTTGGGATGATCAAAAATGGTGTTGTAAGCCGAGGAACTCTCCTAATCCAGACGACCCCCCAGTAATCATATGAATTTCTCCTCGGATGGGTCGCTCTTTTTCCACCATTTGCCCTCCGACCTGCCACCGTTCCTGCCGCGCTGTTGTTTGCTGCGGCTGAGGGAGAGGCTGCTAAGGCAGAGAGAGTGGCTGTTAAACTCTCATAGCTCGATGTTGAGGGCCGCTCTTCGGACAAAATGATTCAGCTGCCCCTGTCTAACAAGCCTCTCGATCTCATCGCGAAGCTGATGGCAATATTTAGTATCGTGACCGTGGTCACGATGGTAAAAGCAATATTTATTCGGGTCCCAGCGATGTTTTGATCTTATTCTCATCAGCCGAGGCTCAGATAACTTAGGCCTCACTTGTAACAATACCTCTCTCCGAGGAAGAGTCAGGGGCATGTAGTTATCGTACAGCCGAGGAGATGATGGTTGCCAAACTCTTTTTGAAGGACTTCGGGATCGATGATTTTGACTTCCATTATTCCACCTCAGGGGTGGGAGACTAGGAGCGCTGACGTCTTTTCTCTTCTCACCTTAGATGGTGTTCCTTACTGGATCCTGCCATAGTTGAACTGACAGAAGTATCATCGATAAATGCCTCTTTCATGCAGGCATACTTCTCCACACGAGCAAGTATATCCAAGGGATCTCGAGGATAAGTCTTAATGAATGACTTTTTCAAGTCATTCTTTAGCAGACCGCTCATCATTACAGCTATCACGGTCGACTGGTCTAGATTTTGGACCTTTAGGGTCGTCATGTTGAATCTATTCATGAAAGAGCGGATTGTCTCGTCTTGCTTTTGCTTGATGATATGAAGGTAGTCGGACTGCTTTTGCTATCGCCAACTGCAGATGAAATGATCGACGAAAGACCGGCACAAGTCTTCAAAGGAATGAATAGATGCCGACCTCAAACTTGAATACCACTACCGAGCGGCCCCCTTAAGAGTCAGAGGGAACGCTCGATAGAGGATTGCATCCGATGCTCCCTGAAGAAGCATGGTAGCCTTGAAGGTCTCCACATGATCGATGGGGTCCATGGTCCCGTCATAGACCTCTAGCTGAGATAGTTTGAAGTGCAGGAGGAGTGGTTCCTACACATTCTCGGGATGAAGTGCGGCTAGCTGTTATATCTTTCATAAGGCAGCACCAAGGAGCCATTATTATTGAGAACTCTTTCTATTTTCTGGCCTACCTGCTGGCCGAGCTTCTGAAATCACCTTTCAAAATCAACTTCACAGACAGTACCAGCCTCGAAGCGTAGAGGAGATTGGCGTCTGGGGGTTAAGTCATGGCCCAACTATAGGCTTGGAGATCGCCACCTGACTGGCTGCTGGGCCCTAAGGTGATTTTGATAAGTCAACCTCCTCTCTAGACTTCAAGGAGGCACCTGCGGTTCTGGTTGAGGTGGTGACTGTGGAGCTGCAGTCAAAATAGGATTCTATGCGGGCACCGCTATAGAAGACACAGGCGGTACCATCGAGGGAATCGTATGACGCACTGCTATAGGAGATGCAGGGATAGCCTGAGGAGGCTGTGGCATCACGTGAAAGGACATGAAAAAGGTTTGGATCGCTTGGATTGCGGTCATCAGATGTTAAATTTGCTAGAAGAGCTGATCGAATTGGTTGGCCGTGACTGACGTTGGTTATGCCGGTTGAACCGATGGAGGGACGACCAATTGGACTGACGAAGAAATTTTCGGTGTCAGTGGTTGAACTTGATTGTCAGCTTGGCTGGCTGCCTATTGGAAAGTGACGGCATTGAAAAGTCGGGAAGATGTCCGTCTTGAAATCATGAATGCGAATATAGGCCTTTCCTCTATTTGTTGCTGCTGAAATCGGTTGAGATCAGAAGACAGACACCTGATTCTTGTGCAGGGACGCTGATGCTGGAGCAACCTGCAAAACAAGTCCCAAACTGGAGGTTGTGGCTCCTACGAGGATCCTTCGATGCTCAAGTCAGAAAAGCAGAGAACAAAAGAGCAGCAACAGATTCTTTAGAGGGATTTGATTTGACTTACCTAGATTCTCGGGACTCTAGTTGCTTATATAAGAAGATGTCGGATAGCTAGATTGTTAGTTGTGAGATTGCACGATCTCGAGATTGTCGGATCGTTGGATATGCCAAACTGAACGAGATAATTCAGCCCTTAATCGCTCCCGCGAGATCAGGGGAGATGGTTACGCCAAATCCTATCTATTCAGGATAGATAGCTGTTGCGCACATTGAAGAGATAAGTCGCCTGAGCAGCTCATACACAGGTAGACTTTAGAGACGTCTCAGCTCAGTATGGAGATGGACTCAGCTTATATGATGGTCAACGATCGTGTTGATAATCTGAGAATTTAAAATATCTTATGATGTAGCGCTGATCCGGGATGCTCATGATAACCATTGTAACACATATGTATAAGTTGACCACTCAAAGCTCGCCACGTGACCGACCTAGAATATGCATGAAAAGTCTTTCACATTTCAAACTCTTCCTGCCGGCAACAGCTGGGCCATAATCACCATTTGTTTCCAAACAAACGGAGGTGTAGACAATCCCCACAGCTGAGAAGTACGGATGTAATTCACATGCAACAGGTGCAGTCTATTGCCGTAACGACCAGCACCCATATCAGAATTGCGAATTGCTCGGCAATAGGCTTTGGCCCTCGCATGGCAGTTAGGAAGTTGGGATGATAGAAATGGGATGCCGCGGTGTATCTCTCTCTTCAAAAACGATGTCTCGATTTGAGATTGAAATATAAAAATCTAACTTAAAATATAAAAAATAAAAGAAATTACAAAAATAAATTAAAAAAATTAAAAAATAAAAAGATTTACGGACAACATATGCAATCTATTACTGTAACGTCCAATGCTCGCATTCGAATTATTCGGCAATGGACTCCAGCCCTCGCCTAGCAATTAGAGAGCCAAGATAAGAGAAATGGAATGCTGCATAACATCTCCCTCTTCACGAATATCATCTCGATTCCAGATTAAAATATAAATTTTTTTTTAAAATATGAAATATAAAAAAAATCATAAAAGTAAATAAAAAATAATTTTTAAAAATTAAAATGATTCATAAACAACATATGCAACCTATTATCATAACGACCAGCACTCACATTGGAAATACTTGGCGATGGGCTCCAACCTCACCTACTAATTAGGGAGCCAGGATAAGCAAAATTGGATGCCTCGGCATATCTCTCTCTTAACAAATGACATCTTGAATTTGAATTAAAATATAAAAATTTATCTTAAAATATGAAATATAAAAGAAATCATAAAAATAAATATGAAAAAATTTTCAAAAATTAAAATGATTCACAGACAATATGTGCAATCTATTACCATAACAACCGGCGCTCACATTTGAATTACTTGTTGATGGATTCCAGCCTTCACCTAGCCATTAGAGAGCCAAGATAAGAGAAATGGGATGCCGCAGTATATCTTCCTCTTCATGAATATCATTTCGATTCTAGATTGAAATAGGAAAATTTTTCTTAAAATATGAAATGTCAAAGAAATCACAAAAATAGTTAGAAAAGAATTTTTAAAAACTAAAATGATTCACTAATAACATATGTAATCTATTATCATAAAGATCAGTACTCACATTCGAACTACTCGTTGATGGGCTCCAACCCTTGCATAGTAATTAGAGAGCCAGAATAATCGAAATTGGATGCTGCAGTATCTCTCTCTCTTTCTCTCCATAAATGACATCTCGATTCTAGATTAAAATAGAAAAATTTTTCTTGAAGTATGAAATGTAAAAAAAAACAAAAAAATAAATATTTTTTTTAAAAAAATTAAAATAATTCACAAATGACATATATAATCATTACCATAACGATCAGAACTCACATTTGAACTTCTCGATGACGGACTACAACCCTTGCCTAATAATTAGGGAGCGAGGATAATCGAAATTGGATGCCATAGTGTATCTCTCTCTCTCTCTCTCTCTCTTTACGAATGACATCTCAAATTTGAATTAAAATATAAAAATTTATCTTAAAATGTAAAAGAAATAGCAAAAGTAAATAAAAATTTAGAAATTGTTGAGAGTGGGATTTGAACCCACGCCCTTTCGGACCAGAACCTTAATCTGGCGCCTTAGACCAACTCGGCCATCTCAACGTGATGAGAGGTGGCTTCCAGTTCATAATATAAATCTCTCTTACGTGCCCACTTTTTTGCGAAATGTAACTTGCCCCATCTAGATTCCACGTACGAGTAGCCAGGTTTCGCACAATGCATGGCTTGACCCACGTTATTACAAATGGCAAGCGACCAGTCCTTCACACCCATCTATGAGAAACATCTTTATTTAAAAAACCTATGGGAAATTTCTATCGTGTGAAACAGTTGTAAACCTCATGTATTACTATATATATATATATATATATATATATATATATATATATGCCGGATGCGGGCATTGGAACAAGTTTAGGGCGCATGGCTGCCCATTGACCTTTAACTTCTTGATAGGTTCAATGTGGAGATCCATGCGATGGTGATAAATAGGCGACTTTGTGGAGGGATCTCATGCGCGGCCACCTTAGACATTTTTGTGGCATCATGGTAGTGTAGTGCATGTTAAGAACCGAACTAAGCATGGCAAACGTGTTGGACCGGATTATAAATGGGCCGGGTTTAAAAAGATTGGATGAAGAATAGATCAAATTTGAATCTAACCTATTTATTAACTGATCATGATTTTAAACTTGAACTAGCATTATTTACTAAATAAGTTATTAGACCCAATCTGCTTAATATATTTAGTAAGCATGTCAGGCTAATCAATTTAACTTTATGACCTATTTAACCTATTTATAGTTGCATTGATGTATAAATAGAAATAACATAAACAGCAACTTAATAGTGGTCTGTGCCCTAAAGGCCTTTAGGCTATGGGCCTATGCCATCAATTTAATAATCTTTTTAACCTATTTATTATAGAATTGCAGCACATTTTTCGAGTTCCATTGATAATAACAAATAACATTGACATCTTATTTAAAAACAACTTATAAGTTATAGATGACATCAATAACAACTTACAAAATGACATCAATACAATAATATAAACAGAATCTATTTAAAGTTTACCCATCCAACAAATATAGAATATATGGATTTCAAACAAGAAGATATTAAACATGGTTACAACTATGCACTAAAGCCACAATAGGAGTTACAGGACGTAGAAGCCACAACAATGAAAATATAGTTATAATGAAATAGTTTTATCACTCCTCCAAAATCCATTTTCGTATGTTATGGGGCATAAAAGAGCACCCATTGGAGACAAAACAGCACCAAGACAAAACAAAAGTGGCTTCTTCTTCTGGAGCTAAAATGAAGGTCTTGACTTTTCCACATTCATGCGGCTTCTTCATGAGCTTGAATGATGGTCTGTGAAACAAAGGAGTGGCTCCTAAGTCCTAACCAGGGCCTTTATAACATTAAGCATCAGCAAGTATAAAGAATGAATTATAGTTTCATATAAAAATCACAAATAAATGGGACAACATAGATGACTATCAATATGATAATTATTCAACCAGTGGCTAGCCTGAAAAGTGGAAGCAATATTCACCCTCTGAAGCATATGGAAGATGTAGTCCTTGCAAATCAAGATGAACAAAATGCAACATGCAAAGTGTTTGCTGAATGCGATCCACTAGTTCATCTAGCATGCCAATGATGTGACTTGCATAATTAAACTATTCAGCATATATACTAGAAACAGAAATTAAAATAAACTAGTGCAGGAATGATATTTGAAGCTCTTATTGAGTATGTCAAGGCAAATATATGGAAGACTAATTTGAATCAATATATAAAGTTTCATTATGAAATTTGGAAATTTTTTTAGTAGAATGTTAAACTGAAATTGGAACTAGAATATTCATCAATAAAAATTAAGGACTAGTGATAACTATAGACAAACCAAAACAGAAAGAAGTCCAAAAATATGATAACAAGTAACGAAGTAACGTTCATAGTCAAACCAAAACAAAAGTCCCAAACAAAATGAAGCAGACATGACCCAAAACACATGAGCAACATAAACCTTAAAAACCATCCATGAGACCATGAGGTCCATGACCCTGATCAACTTTCCCTTTGCATTGTTTCCTACTTCAACTTTCCAAATTTAGGTGCACCTATAAAAACAAATTTCAATAGTAAAGAAAAATGATAGAAAATAATTTTGAAACTAAAAAAAATATTAGCAAATGTTTAGTAAATTATAATTCATCTCACTCTGATCTATGCATTGGCATCAATAATGGCCAAGCACAGGGTTCATTGGGCTTCATAGTAGGAATTTGAGTGCATAACATCTTCTACAATCTCATCTAATTCAGATTCTAAAACATCTACATTGAAATACCATAATAATTAGAAATAAATTATTTCAAAAGAATATAGCAAGATAAATAATAAAATATTCATCTTTCTTTTCAAATTTTCAACCTTGAGTGTAAATCAACACCTTAGCAATATCGAGTTTAAGTGAATTACGATACTTATTAAGTACTCACCGATCAATGCTAAAAATAGATTTAGTGGCAACTGTAAATATTAAAATAGTTAAAATATCATGAGCTATAAGATAAAGCTTAGGATATTGAAATTGATTTGCTTTCCAAAAATCTAGGATATCCAGACTGTATTTCCTACTAACTCTTGCCTCATTCAAATATAATTCTAATTAAAAATATTAAAGAAAAAAAGCTTATTAGCGATGGTAAATAGCCATCGCTAATAAGTACTTTTACCAACAACTTATTACGACGGAAAATGAATCTGTCGTGATAAGTACAAAAGTTATTAGCAACGTCTTTTTTAATTATTAGCGATGGAATACCATCGCTAATAATTTAAATTATTATTAGTAATGACTTTAGTGACGGAATTTAGCCGTCACTAATAACATATCCTAAAACCCCCCTTGGATCTCCGATGGGCTCATAGAACCCCCTAAACCCTCTTCCTTCCCCATCGTCGTGCCCCGTCGGACTGCCCCTCCTCTTATCGGATTAGACGACCCACCACCTTCCTCTTCTTCTCCTGCCCCTCCTCTTGCCAGATCGGACCCCCCGCCCCTCCTCTTGTTGGATCAGACCCCCCGCTGTCTCCTCCTTCTCCCCCCGCCCCTCCCCTTATCGAACCAGACCCACTGCCGCCTCCCCTTTCTCCCCCCGCCCCTCCCCTTATCGGATTAGACCCACGGCCCCACCTCCCTCCTTCGGAGCATCCAATCATCGAACCCACACCGTCGTTGACTATGTAGGTGAGTATTGGCGACAGCGATGGTGATGGCTCAATCGCCATCGCTACATCCCATTCTCATTTTTTTAAATTTTAAATATTTAAAATTAGATTTATTTGATTAATTTAAATTAATAATATTTAAATTTAAATATTAATAATATATAAATTAATAATATTATTAATTTAAATAATATTATTAAAAATATTATTTAAATTAATATTATTCTCAGAAGGTAGAACCACTTCGGAAAGCTCTCCGATGAGAGTAGCCCTACCACCTTCGACGGCAGGGGTTCGAGGCTGAGCCACTGTCGGATCAGCATTGGCCCGCAGATTTATTCTGGTGGCAGCCAGAGCAGCTCAGCGATTAGATTCTAGACTTTAAGTTTGGTCCGAAGTCTGAAGAAATTTTCAAATCAGACTCAAGAAGGGGTGTGGCCTGGCCCATCCTGATTGTTTCTAGCCCTATTTGTAATGCCACTCGATACTTTGGAACCTCCAGGATGGAATTTGTGTGGATGCCATGCTGGTGTGCTTACACAGTCTAGTCATCTGGCACGCTCCAAATCCGCATGCACGGAACATGCATCTCGACTGTCCTCGTTTGCAATGATATTTTGTACTTTGGAATCTACTAATTTAAAAATTTTAAAAATATTACATTGCATATAACCATGGATCTATCTTTTGATTAATGTATATATTCTACGGCATCCATACATTTATATATTTTTATACGGATGAAAAAATTATATACATTGGTCAATTGATTATCCAGTAGGCATAGTTTGAAAAATATAATTAATTTTATAGATCATTACAGTAATCAAATGGTATAGTGAGGGTTCAAGAAAAATTTTGAACAGTATTTTGTTTTAGTTCTTCTCACATATCTTACACCATGTGGAGAAGAACTAAGAGAAGATGCTGTCAAAAATTTTTTTGACTCATATTATATATCGTTTGATTACTGTATTTGACCTATAGAATTAATATAATTTTTGAACAGAATAGAATCTTCTATACCTATTAGTTGATATGGTTATAAATACTGCTGGTTTCGAATTTAATTGGGATGTAGAGGATGATCCAAAAGCTGACAGTGGTGATTTCTATCGAATACTGAGAGATACTGATGAACCATTATGGTTGGAATGTGAGACATATAATATATTATCGGCTGTGTTAGAGTTGTTGAATTTGAAGGTCAAGTTTAATATGACGATCAATTGTTATGATAGAATGGTAGTAATTATAAAAAAAATACTACCAAAAGATGAAAAGCTTGTTGAGAGTTTCTATGCTTCAAAGAAAATAATAAAAATTTTGGATACGGGATATGAGAAGATAGATGCATGTCATAATGATTGCATATTTTTTTATAAGAAGGATCAATCGAAGAGCTCATGTGATGTATGCGGTGAAAGCTGATTTAAGTCGAGACAAGAGGGTAGGAATCAAAAAGATATACCATACAAAGTTCTTCAATATCTGCCCCCTTACTCTTAGGCGTCGAAGGCTCTATTTATCCAAGAGTACTGTTGGATAGATGAGATGACACAAAAAAGAGATTCACAAGAACTCCGATATGATGACCATCTATCGGACAGTGAGGTATGGAAGAAATTTGATACTTGCCATCCTTTATTTGCTCTGAAACTATGCAATATCAGACTGGATCTATCTACCGATGGGTTTACACCGTTCAGTTATATAGTGGCTCCTTATTTATATTGGTCAATCTTTATTACTCTATATAATTGATAAGGTCGCGATGTTGTCGCTAGGACATCGAGATTATTAAATTAATTATAACTTTTAAAAATATTAAAAATATATAGAAAGCAATGAATCAGATTGAATCTATAGAGAAGATAGTATTTTGATTTAAAATTTTTGATTTTATAAAAAAATAAAATTTTTAAAAAAATAATTTAAGTCAAAAAATAAAAATTAAAAGTGTAAAAAAAATAAATCTGATATTAAGATCTACTATTTAGATCCTAGCTTCTACTTACAATAAAAATAAATAATAAAAATTTAAAAAATATAAAATAAATTAGTACTAAGATCTACTAACTAGATCCTAGCATCTACTTATGATAAAAATAAAAGATAAAAATTTAAAGTGCTAGAAAATAAATTTTACATTAATTAAAATTAAAATTTAATTATAAAAAAATTAAAAAAATAATAAAATAAAATAAAATTATAATAAAGATCTGAAGTTGATCGGAATAGCCTCATCTGAAAGATGGTTGATGACCTCTCTTTCTTTCTTCGTACTCTGTGGAGCAAACTGGCTTCTCTTCTTTTTTTCTTTGAATTTCTAAACCTTTCTCATTTTTTTATATTTTTTTTATTTTTTCTTTTATTTCTGGATCTCCTATTTATAGATGAATTTTTTATCTTTTTCTGGTAACAAAAAGAGTCCTAAAATTCTTAAAATTCATATTAAAATCATGTCATTTAGTTTTGACCGTTGGATCTTCATTGGACCACCCAGATTAGCCTAGAAATCATCGTTACACTCCTTCTCTCGATCGAGAATGATATCAGCCATCGGATCCTTTATCAGATTGGCTCTAGACCGTCGATCAGTGCAAAAATTTTTCTATTCACAGTCGGGATGAACACCAGCCATCGGATCCAGCTTTAGATCGAGTTTCGACCATCAGATCGTGCAAAAATTTCTTTCTTCTGATTTAGTTCTCAATCGGTAATCAACAACAACCGTTGGATCTCATTCGAGATTAATTTGGACTGTCGGATCGTGCACTGGGAGTGGGCCATCACTGTTGGATATGGTAATGCGCATCCTTAGCCGTCCGATCTAATATTTGACGTGATATTAGCCGTTTGATCGCACAAAATTCTTTTGTCTGCCTGTGAACCGCATCGTGCGTCGTGAACTTTTCCTGTGGACCGCGCCATTGCTTCTGTGGATCGAGCGATCGATCTACCGTACACCAAAGGCTATTTTAAATATTTTTTAGGATATTTTGACTTGATTTTTGCTCCAATTTTGTGCTTGAAAAATAGAAAAAAAATATATATTAAATTGCTCATTAATTTTTTATTATTTTGGTACTTAAAATTACTTAATTAGCTTGACATCTATTTTTCATAAATATTCTCTAATTTTATATTTTTTAAAATTATTTATTTTTATAAAAAAATTAATTTATTTATGAAATTAAATTTTTTAAGAAGATGTAAGCATCATAAATTATCAAAAATAACTAAAATAAATATAAAAATATATGACTTATTAATAATCTATCATTTGGGATGTGCATGAAAGAACATATCATCTTTCTTATATTAGTTATTTCTGGATCACGATACCCTGATCGGAGCATTGATGTATATCTAAGGCCTCTTGTTGATGAGCTGAAATTCTTATGATCCGATGGCATACGATGGCATACGTACTTTTAATGTGTCGAAGAAGTAGAATTTTATGATGAAGGATACATTAATGTGGACCATTGATGATTTTTCTGCTCATGGGATGCTATCAGGTTGGCGCACTTATGGAAAGCTAGTATGTCCCTATTGCATGGAGAATACAAAAGTATTTTAACTTGAGCATGGTCGTAAGCCCTACTGGTTTGATTCTCATCGTCAATTTATCTCTGAACATCATCCTTTTCGAAAGCAGTTGGACAGTTTCAGAAGGAATAAAATAGAGAAGGATAAGGCACCCCTACAACTCAGTGGCATGAAAGTATTTTAGAAGGTATCTCAAGTAGATGAAGTCCAGTTTGATATACTATTTGACAAGCAGAAATCTCAGGAGTTTGGTAGAACTCATAATTGGGTGAAGCACAGTATCTTGTGAAAATTATTATACTGGTCCACTAATTTGATCCGTCATAATCTTAACGTCATGCACATTAAGAACATGTCAAGGGCAAGATATGAAGAATATTTTTGATAATATTTTTTACACTGTTATGATGTCAAGGACAAGATGAAAGACAACCCCAAGGCTTGAGCAGATATGAAGAACATATACAAGTGTCTTCTCTTAGAGCTAGTTGAGGTGTCTCTGAAAAAATTTTTGAAGCCGAAAGCAACTTACACCTTAATGAGGGAGTAGTTGAAGGACATATATGAATGATGCAAAAATCTTAAATTTTTAAATAGTTATGCAAGTAATCTAGCTCGATACATCATATCAAAGATTGCAGATTGTATGGGCTAAAGAGCCATGACTGTTATATTTTCATGCAACAATTACTCCTATTGGCTTGGCGTGATCTTCTTTCCAATCTTATATGGAATTCTTTTTTTTTTGGTAACACTATATGGAGCTCTTTGATTGAGTTTAATCTTTTCTTCAAAGATATTTATGCGATCGAACTATCCATCGATCACATCTCCAATCTTGAGGCTAGTAGTGTAGAGACTATATGTAGGTTGGAGAAGATATTCTCTCTTAGTTTCTTCGACTTCATAGAGCACTTTGTGATTCATCTAGCATATGAAGCTTGGGTCGGAGGACTAGTGCATTATAGGTAGATATATCTATTTGAAAGATACATGTACAGTCTCAAAAAAAAAGTGAAAAATAAGATAAAGTTGAAGGTTCTATTGTGGAGGCTTATATAATTGAAAAATTTTTTATTTCAGCTGACACTACTTTAACCCTAGTGTGCAGACAAAGCTGACTTAAGTAGCTTGAAATGATAATGGTGGTGAGGGATCAAAGGTGGAGATCTCAATATTTGCCTATCATGCTCGTAAATTTGGGTACGAGGTTCGTCGGATATTAACTGATACTAAAATTCGATAGGCAAAGACATATGCTTTGCTAAACTGTACAGAGGTCGATCCATATGTTGAGTAAGTATCCATCACAATCTCAACTTTTTAATCACTTATCATCTTATACTTATCTTATGCATGTATGGGCAATATGATGAGATGCTGAGACAGGACAATCTGATGATAAGCGAGGAAGAAATTTTTACTCAATGCTCACAGAACTTTATAAATTGGTTCCATCAATTGGTAAGCAATCATTGTCATTTTATTTATTTTAATTTATTTTTTTATATTATATAGATCATGTAAGGGGGTGAATCCACATCTAAGAAGCTAAGACCATTAGGTTACAGGTCAACAAAGTACGTGACATGTTATAATGGTTGTAACATAAATGGTTTTAAATTTCACATGCAGCAATATGGATATCATAAAAGTATAATAAACAGTAGCATGTGTACAAAGGACACCTGGTGGGTGGAGATGGAGAGTGACTATTATGAAATCCTCGAATAAGTGATCAAGTTGAGCTACCTTAGAGGTAATAGTGTCATTCTGTTTAAGTGCCGATGGTTTGATACCGATAATTATATGAAGGTTAATTCACGGCACGGACTTATTGAAATCAAATATGGATTAAAAGCATATGTCAATGATTCCTTTGTATTAGCTTAACAAACTATTCAAGTGTATTATACTCCTTTTCCATCAAGAAAGAAGGAAGAAAGATTGATAGACTGTATGTAAGGTTAAGTCTCGAGCCGTTCATTATGAGCTCGAAGAAGAAAAAAAAAGAAGAAGAGCCCCATTTATCAGAATGCTTTCAAGAGAAGAAAACATTAGGAGTTTATCAGCATTTAATAAATGTAGAGTTGGATGCTCCAAAAATTCTCCTACATGACGGCCACCATGAGGAGGAAGATCATATTGAGTTTATTTTTAAGGAGCATCCTATCCAAAAAAGTGAAGAAGAGGAAGAAGGAGAAGAAGTGAAAGAAGAGGAAGAATTAAAAGAAAAATCTGAAGGATACCAAACATCTGAAGAGGAAGATGAGTAGTCAACCCTAGGAAGGAAGGAGTTGATCCCCAGGATAAAGAAGTCAACTCTGGTATACTGGAGAAGACTGGCACGCAGCAGGAGTCAACCCCAGGGTAGATGGAGCCATTTTTGAATAAATTTAATTATTTTATTTACTTTTCATACTTATCTTACATCATTTCAATTATTACATTACTTATCATACTATAATTTGTATAATTAATCCGTGAATCTATTTATTTTTATTTTTCAAGGTTATGGGATGAATACTTCTAGAGGATAGAACCATGCTGGCCAAGGAGAGAGCTCTAGAGGATAGAGCTCCAGAGGAGAGAGCTCTCGTGTGGGTAGCTCATATGGTTCTACAGCACCCGCACCATGGTGTAAAATCTAACACTAAAAATTCTTCATTAGGTTATTTTATTTTTTACTATTTGATATACTATTTTTTATGATCTTTTGCTACTCAGGTTTGGAAGATGTGGGGTCACCATTGATTCTACAATCACACGGAGCAGCGGCCAACTCTGAGCCTCAACGCTGTGGTAGAGGACCTGTTTGGCTCTTCGCACCTTTGACTCGATCAGAGGATAGAGAGCTAGCAAATATTCAGAGCCACACGTAAGTACTAAATCTACGAGTAATATTTTTTTTTTTAAAAATTACTATTTTAGAATCAACATTTATTGTTCAAAATTAATTTTGCAAAATATTTAGAGAGCTTGGGGTGTCTCGTGTTGTCACTAGGATCGTCTGATGATTGATGTTGGAGTCGGTGAATGAATTTTTCAATTGACCGTCAAGGGCTCGTGATGCTATATGGGAGATATTCTTAGTAAGTCAAAGGTGCTTAATTTTTAAATTTGTGGTATGTTTGTATTCAGAGATATTGATACATGCCATCCTTTATTTACAGTCATACTATCAATTCAAGACTCCTCAGGATGAAGAGGTCGGCCATCAGACTTTTGAGGAGGTCGCCACACATCGGCTTCGTGATGGGCTATACCACCTCAGACAGTCCGCTATTGAATTCTTCAATTCTGAATCACCATCGGACTGAAGTCTTTCATGGATCACTAGATGTAGGGGGATATTTGAAAGGCCCTTTATGACCAGTGGAGCAGTAAGGAGTACTTAGGCAGACAACAGAGGGTCTGACAGAATCGGACCACCCAGCAGGATCCAATCAAGCACACTGACGGCTCTGTTGGCACACATGTCATTGTAAATAGATTAATAAAAATTTTAAACTTATATTAATCTCATTTTTAGTTGATCATATGTTAGTTTTTATTAACTTGATTTTTTTATTTATTTAGACACAATAGTTTGGTCATGAACCACGGTAGCTACAGTTGTGGGAGGCCATGTACCAGTTTAGGAAGATTGATGATTACTTAGATTCTAGATCCAGATGGATCATGATAAAATAAAATATTTATTAAGTTTTTATATATACTGATATCTATAATAGCACTAATGAATTTTTAAATTGTGTAGGCAGATTACGCGAAGTATGTCATGACACGGTATGGTGAGGATCCATCCTCTCAGCCCCTTCTTGAACTCGAGAGATGACTCAGGGCCATCGGAGGGTTTACTAGGAGCCGAGTCATAGGGTTCGGGCATAGCTTCGATCCTCCAGCAGCTCGTTGGTTTTCAATGTCCTCCTCTCAGGCATCGACGATCCAGACATGGGGTGATGCACATGTCGAGGAGGTCGTGCTGAGATTTCTTTGCCAGTGATCTCAGAGCTTCTGGGATGCCGTCCATGATACGGTGGTTGAGATTCTCCAAGATCCATATTTACATGATCAGTTGAGCTCGTTGTCACAGTCATTACAGTAGGTAAGTTAAGCAGTATTAATAAATTTTTTTATTTACTTTAAATTTTTATATTTAGAAGCTTCACATAGTTAGGCTTGAGTTGGAGGAAGGAGATTTAGAAGTCAAAAATTAATCTTTCTATTTGATGGATGGGATGGAGGTGTACATATGTTCATATCATCGAATAAATATGTAAGAACAATCCATTCGAAAATCGGAGGAGTATATCGAAATATACCCCTCTATAATGATTTAGACTTGAGGCAGAAGGGAGGGTTACAAGAGGGGCAAAATTCAATTTAATTATCTGATGGATGGGTTGGAGGTGTCTATAGCTTCGTATCATCAAATAAAATATGTAAAAATAATCTATTTAAGAATTGAAAGAGTATATAGAAATATATCCATCCATATCGATTTAGGCTTCAAATAGAAGGGAGGAATATCTAGAGGATCAAAATTTAATTTAACCATCCGATGAAGTACTGGCTGGGGATGTCTATAGCTTCGTATCATCGAATAAAATATGTAGAAATAATCTATTTGAGAATCGAAGTAGTATATTAAAATATATATCTTCGTAAAAGTTTAGGTTTGAGGCGTATCAATTATAATAGTTTTACAGTTTTAATTAATTTAGTTCTAAAATTATTAATAATATTTTATTTTTTTTAATTATAGGATGTTAGAATATTCGCTCTTATCCACCTGTTACTATGAGGGTGCACCAGAGCAAGAGCAGGAGCAGGAGAAGGAGGAGGAGGAGGAGGAGACGACCTTCGTTGATTTTTTTTTAGTTTTGATTATATTTGAAATTTAAGCTATGTTATTTGTATAATTTAATTCTGATTTAATATATAATATTAATTTTTGATTTATATGATAATAGTTAATTGTTAGTTGGTATGATGTCCATAAATATAATTGCTTGTTAATTAAATTATAATAGATTTTAATAAATATAATTGTTAAAAATATTTTTTTAAAAATATATTATTATTAGCAATGATTTTAACGATAAAAAATGCTATCGCTAATTAGCAATAGAATACTATTGCTATTATATTTTCTAAATTTTTGAATTTTGAATATGAAAAAAATTATTAGCGATGGATCGCCGTCGCTAAATCCCATTGCTAATAAAATTATTAATGATGGATCATTTGCTATCGCTAATAAGCTGTTTTAGTGTCGGAGTTTTCTCTGACGGCTTATTAGCAACAGACTGTCGTTGCTAATACGAGCCGTCACTAGTAAGCTGCTTTAGTATTGGAGTTTTTTTCGATGGCTTATTAGTGATGGACTGTCGTCGCTAATAGCATTAGCGACAGTTGGTTATTAGCGATGATGTTGAGACGTGCTAATAATTAATTTTTTTGTAGTGAATTTTTATGCCATATCTTCTAGGAGGCAAATAGTATCGCGGATTAGGTTGCCTCCTTTGTTGCTGATCATGCAAGAGATTAGACTTAATGTCAAGGCAATGAATATCCAAGGGCCTTGCGTGATATTTTGTATGCTGATTTCTTAAGCTGTGCTCACACCAGACTAGTGTGATCGCCCGACTATATCCAAAAAAAATTAAAACTTTTGTGTAGCATTCATAAAATCAAAGCTTTTGAATATATCAAAATCTCACATTATTGAAAAGTAAAATGAATTAATTGTCAAATACAACACCATATACTAGTATAATATATTTATTTAGATTAAGAAATATTATGTTCCTTTAAAAGCATCTAGTTTGGTACATGGTTCAGAAATATCATCTGAAGTACCACTCTCCATGTCTCCATGAGTTGATGTGTCAATAGTTGAAACTTTAGAAGCAAGCATATATTGATTAAAAAGAGAGAACATACAATCATAGATGCGTCTGCTCTTGGTATAATCATATCTAGTACAGGGTCATACTATCTTGGCTATTATCCTCGGAACTCATCTTCGGACACACGCATTGGATCAGTCGAAGTACCGAGGTGGACTCTAAATAGTGAACATCATCTAGACATCCTGGTAATGGAGTGGATAACTGCATTAGACTTTATCTCCGATCACATGCCAAGGACATCAACACATCACCAATGAATATAGCCGATGACCTGTCAAGATCGTCATGGAGAGCCAAAAGGGAATATTCCCATTTGCTCCCATCTGACCCCTTGACTTAGGCACCTACCGACCTCAAGGTCGGGACACCTGGGATAATTTTTTATGATCGACACCGATGATGACACATCCGAGCCAGGATCTTGATCATATTCTGACCTTAGGTCACTGGTCTGTCTTGCCACATGGGCCACCACCAAGAATTTTCATCAGAATATGGCAACTACCCATGACTAACAACTTTTGATTTGTAGATTTTCTATCCTAATAGCCTAACAGATCATGATCCAGTCTACCGACTGATAAGTGATATATTTTTATATTTATTATAAATATTTTTGGTAATTTATGATGCTAACATCTTCTTAAAAATCCTAATTTCATGAATTTATTGAATTTTCTTAAAAAATAAGTGATTTTGAAAAAATATAAAATTAGATATATTTATAAAAAAATAGATGTTAATTTAATTGAGTAATTTAAACACCAAAATGAAAAAAAAATTTTGAAAAATTTAATGCATATTTTTTTCAATTTTTTAGATAAAAATCAGAGCAATAACGGAGCTAAAATATCTTAAAAAATAAAGAAAATATCCTTCGATGTACGGTGGACCGGCCACTAGGTCCACAGAGCTAGGGCGTGGTCTACAGAAAACTTCACGCGGTCCACAGGCATGGTTCACAGTGAGAGAAAGATCCTGGGCATGATCCAACAGTTGAGATTCAATCTGACTTAGATCCAATGGTTGCTGTTCATTGTCGATTTATAAGAGGACTCTTTTGCGTGATCCGATGGTCCAGAAGCGATCCATCAAGAGATCCAACGACAGTAGATCTTAGTATCAATTTATTTTTATATTTTTTAAATTTTTATTATTTATTTTTATTGCAAGTAGATGCTAGGATCTAGTTAGTAGATCTTAGTATCCGATTTATTTTTCGTATTTTTAATTTTTATTTTCTAACTTAAATTACTTTCTCCAAAATTTTATTTTATTTTTATAAAATTAAGTAACGTGTCACTCGAGAAACTAAGTACCGGAACTTTGAAGTTGAGCTTCTTCCTACCTATCCTGTGAAGTATGAAGCTCCCCCCATTATCAATTGAGTCATTTCATCCTGTTACTTGTCACTCTTCTTACCTCGGGTTATAAGTCCTTCCGTTCCGGAATGTCTAAGTAAAGCTTCCGGCTTACTTATAGCGGATCGAACTCGTTCACGTATTCCATTCGTTGGAAATTGAGCTAGTTACACTCAACCTCGGACCACTATCTAAAGAGCAGAAGCAAGTACATCACCAACTCTTAAAAAAGCCTTACTTCGCTCTTACAGATCTATTCATTCCATCGATCCTGCCTTTATTTACGAAGATTCGCTTTGTGGTTGGTTTGTGGAAAGCCGACTCTACTAGAATACCAGGGGAAGAATCGCACTCTTCTAAATTCAGTACAAATTTTAAATTAAAATCTTACTTTCTCTATGGATTCAATCTGACTCACTACTTTCTACATATTTTTATTGAAGTCAAAATTTGATTGATAATCACGGTGTCCTAACGACAACATCTTGACCCTATCAAATTTTTGACGTCATTGCCGGGGAAGGCACTAATTTTAATGTTTGATTTCTTTGGTTTTCTTGTGACTATTGCTTACTAACTTTTTTTTATCTTTTTGCAAAAAAAAATTCAAAATTCAAAAAAAAAAAGAGGGAGATAGAAAGCTTCCAAGTTGGTCAGATCAATCCTAACCCTATCCTTAACTATTTTTTTAGTATTAATTACTATTTTTTTAATTAACCTAAAATTCATCCACATAAACCTAATAAAAATTGTATGACAAGAGTAGAAACTTAATTTTTAGGAGCATTCATCATTGTAGATTTATTTTTGGTGATCGCTGGAGACAAGGTAAGCTTTCAAATTTTATTAGTTTCATGCAGCTAATTTAGTTGCATAGAACTCCTTGTTTGAAATTGGTTGTGCATATTCATCTCAAATCAATTTAAGGGTAACACCCATAACAAGATAAGGTGGGGATTTCATCACCCTCTCTTGGCCCAAAAATAACCAACCAGCATCCCTAACCTAACTAAAATCAAGTAGACATTGACCCTTAGTATTAATTGAGTTCAGTTCTGAGTATTGTGGTCAAGTCAAGTGTAAAGTAAGTCCGGACTCACTCCTGAAACTGGTGTCTCAGGTTAGAGGTTACAAAGGCTCAGCCTAAGTAGATTTATGGTTATTTAATTGGTTCCATTAGCTTATTTGGCCAATTCAATTGGTGTCTGAGGCAAGCAATGGGGGGACCCCCACGATCCCACCTCTTACCTGGCTAGTTGAAAAAAGTGAGAACAAACTCAATTTGCATTTAAGCTAAGCCACTCTACATCGAACTGTTAGGTCTAAGAAACCCATGGGTGTCTAGGTTTAATTGTTTGCTAACTTGATTATAATTAACACTAAACCATAACTAATTCTTCCACCTTACGTATCTAGGTCTAGGGCTCTTTCTTTCTTCTCTCTCCTTTTCTCTTAAAAAAAAATGAAACAAAAATAAAACTTGAATCATATATTAGGGTTTGCACTGGTATATGCAAGGTAGAAGATCTCTCTATCCTGACCTAGTTGAACCCAATCCTGAGATTGAACGATTGATTCATATTAAACCTGAAAATCAGATGGCTGGAGATCCTAGAGAACCACCTAGGCAGATGAAGGAATATTTTATTTCTTCCACCTAGAACCCATCGACTTGTATCCACTTACCTATATCCCTGCAAGCCATTATGAGATCAAGTCGACCACAATCCAGATGCTCCCGTCTTTCTATGGGAATACTAATGAAGATCCTTACAAGCATCTGGATGAGTTCTTAGAAATTTATTCCACGGTGAAAATTCAAAATTTTACTGATGATGCACTTAGATTGACCTTATTCCCCTTCTCACTTAAAGACAAAGCCAAGTACTGGCTTGGCACAATAGGAGACCAATCCAAACTTGGGCTAAAATGCAGTACGAGTTTCTTAAGAAATTCTATCCCATAGGTTGAACCAACACCATGAGGCGAGCCATCACTAGATTTGCTCAGCTTCCAAGAGAACAAATTCATGAATCATGGGAGAGATTTAAGGAACTTCTTAGAAAATATCCACACCATGGTCTATCTAAGTGGAAATTGTTCAAGCTTTTTATGAGGTTTAGGTGACCAATACAGACAGATGGTAGATGCATCTTGTGGGGGTGCATTCATGAGTAAAAATGAGGATGAAGCCTACACTTTATTTAAAATTTTAAGTAAAATTCAATCAATCATGCTTCATTATCCTCCTACGAAAGATCAATCGCTCACCAAAAGTGGGCATAAATTTTTGAGATTAAGCAAACAGACTCTAGTCCTAAGGCCGATCTGAACCTAATAGCCCAAAGATTAGATACAGTTGACCTTCTTACCCAAAAATTTGATCAGTTCCTAGCATTAGGTCAATAATCTCCTGCACAATACACACCACCACCTAATTATCAGGAGATTTGTTCTATCTGTGCTAGCCCGATCCATCATGTGAGCCGAATGTCCCACGGCTGTACAGTTTCCACCTTTCATTCAAGAACAAGTTCAAGCTGTCTAAGGTTACTCCAAACCTGTCAATGATCCATTCTCTAACACATATAATTCAGATTGGAAGAACTATCCTAATTTTTTTTGGAGACCCCAACAGACTCAGACCCAGACCCAAATTCTTTCTTTGTAAAACTTTCAGAGTAGGCCTCCATACCAAAATTATGCCTACAATAGAGGTCAGCCCAGTCAATCTATCTAGCCACCATATCAAAATCAACCACCATACCCACCTCTTCAACAGACTAATCTAGCTGATGATAGATTAAATCAATTACAACAATTGATCATGACCCAACAACTATCTATCACTAGGCTAGAAGTACAAATAGGATAATTAGCTGAGTCTACCATGAGGAGAGAATCAGGTCAACTCCCAAGCCAACCAGTACCAAATCCTAGGAACAACCCCATCCACCCACCAACTACTTAGACCTAGTCAACAATCCAATGTCCAACCTAAGAATCCTCAATTTGAAAATGACAAAGTAATCTTTGAGCTTAGAAGTGGTAGGATTCTTAAGGACCCATACCAAGATCAGGTGAGTGAGGTTAGTACTAATGCTAGCCAAAATAAAAATTTAGAAAAAGAGGATAGTACTGAAGCTAACCCAATAGAAGAATCTGAGCTCGAAATTGATACTGAGAAGAGAGCTGATGAGCTACCCGAAGATATATCCACCAAAAATTTTATTTTCTTCAGCCCTAGAAGTCGGTTCTTCTTCTTTAGAATTACCATCCCTCCAGAATTGAAATCATCTCAGTTACACTTGAGAATACATGTCTAGAATTAAATGACATCCTTCCAGTATCCATTGCATCGAACTTAACTCCTAAACTAAAAACTTAATTCATGAGTATTTTAGAAGAACAAATAGGAGAAATTCTCAACAAACAAGGACCTGAAAATTATCTTACTAAATTAAAAATGGGGATGTAAAATACTTTTTGAAGATTGATAATAAAATATTAAAATTTATCAAAGACCATCTTCTTGAGATTGCAATCCAAAATTATTAGAATTTGTCAATTCAATATTCGACACGGGATTGGTGAGAGAATCAGCATTGTCTGGCTGAAGATGGTAAACTTAGTACTTCCTGGAGGCAACCCAATTTTTAATTTTTATTTATATTTTTTGTATCTTTTATATTTTGTTTAGGTGAATCGAGTCTTGCTTTGTGTCTTTTGTCAGGATCTGAAAATAATCTTGGCTAAGTTGGGGGACAATTATTTTGAAAAGACTTATGGATCAGGTGATATCTCTTCTTTTCTTTCTTTTTACATGCACCGTTCATTTTTTCTACTCCATTGAGGAAATGTGATTAAGTTAAGGGGAGAATAAAAAATTTTTTAAAGTCCTCAAGTAAGTTAGTATTTAGTATTTAAGCATCTGATTATACTTAAGAATCAAGTTAAACTCAAGTATTTTTAAAAGAAAAATTGATGTACAGATCAGAGAGTTTGTGAGATATTGAGGGATCAAGTATTAAGAAAACTCAATAAAGAGTTAAGTTTAGAACTTAAATAGTTTTTTTTAGTATTTCTAAATTTTTCTACCAATCAAAGAAGAGTTTTACTTCTTATGGGCTTGTGTAAAGTAACTATACATTTTCTTCATATATTCAAAAAAAAAATTTAAGTACTTCATGCTGAGTAACCGGCCTCTTTGCCTAAGCAAGCATTGAGTTTCATCAAAAGGTATGAAGGGCAAAGAAGCTTTGTTGTAAAGCTAGTTTTAACTCGTAGCCTGTTTGATTCGAGCAAGTAGGTTCGAGGGATATTTTATACCTAGTGCCCTAAAGCCATCTGGTTTGGGAGTCATTGACTGAAAACTCGCTACATGGGTCAAACAGAAAGCTTAAGGGGTTAAGACACTCAATAGCAGTACAATTTAAAAAAAAAAATCAATCAATAAATGAAGGACGGAAGTAACAATATACTTGTCCATATGAAGGTGAATGATTTGGAGATAAAGGTAGGATAATTTGAAAAAATTCAGAAAAAATTTAGTATTTTAGTTTAACTCTCATATTGACTAGTATTAATACCCCAATGACATACTCATTCACACTCTACTGAACATCAGTGGTCCTTTTGAAAATTATTTGGTGAAATTCGAAACTTTAAGTTAAATGGTACTTAATTCTAAATTCTTTCTTTACTCGAGGACGAGCAAAGTTCAAGTTGGAGAGTGTGATAAGTGATATATTTTTATTTATTGTAGATATTTTTGATAATTTATGGTGCTAACATCTTCTTAAAAATCTTAATTTCATGAATTTATTAATTTTCTTAAAAAATAAGTGATTTTAAAAAAAATATAAAATTAGATATATTTATAAAAAAATATTAATTTAATTGAGTAATTTAAATACCAAAATGAAGAGAAATTTTTGAAAATTTAATGCATATTTTTTTTAATTTTTCAGGTAAAAATCGAGCAAAATGAGCTAAAATATCTAAAAAATAAAAAAATAGCCTTCGATGTATGGTGGACCGGCGCTCGGTCCACAGAGCCAGGGTGGTCCACAGGAAATTCACACGTCCACATGCGGGTTCACAGTGAGAGAAAGATCTGGCATGATCCAATGGTGAGATTCAATCCGACTTAGATCCAACGGTTGCTGTTCATTGCGATTTATAAGAGGATTTTTTGTGCGATCCGATGGTCCAAAGTGATCCATCAAGAGATCCAACGCTGAGGACTCTCGACTTTGAATAGAGATCAGAAGCGCTGATCGATGGCCAGATCTCATCTGAAGCAGATCGGATGGTCAGAATCGAATCCGACCCTGATAAGGATAAAAGGCTGATTTTTGGGCAGATCTGGGTGGTTCAAGCTCCATCCGATGGTCAGAATATTTTAAAGATTAATATGATTTTAAGAGTTTTAGGACTCCTTTTTATCAAAAAATTATAAAAAATTTATCTATAAATAGGAGGTCCGGAATAAGCTTTGTGAGCAGAAAAATTGAGTAGAAAGTGTAAAAAAAAAAAAAAAATTAAATAGCTTTAGGACCAAGAAAAAGAAGGAGAGAAGTCGGTTCGCTCTACGGAGTACGACGAAGATGGAGAGGTCATCAACCATCTTTCCGACGAGGCTTGACTGATCAACTTCAGATCTTTGTTATAATTTTATTTTTATTTTATTTTATTATTTTTTAAATTTTTTATACTTAATTTTAATTTTAATTAATACAAAATTTATTTTCTTACTTTAAATTTTGTCTTTTATTTTTTGCACGTAGATGCTAGGATCTAATTAGTAGATCTTAGTACCAATTTATTTTTATACTTTTTAAATTTTTATTATTTATTTTTATTGCAAGTAGATGCTAGGATCTAGTTAGTAGATCTTAGTATCCGATTTATTTTTTACTTTTAATTTTTATTTTTGACTTAAATTACTTTCTTCAAAATTTTATTTTTTTTGTAAAATCAAAGATTTCAAATCAAAATCCTACCTTCTCTGTGGATTCGACCCGACTCACTACTTTCTACATATTTTTAATTTTTATTGAAGTCAAAATTTAATTGATAATCATGGTGTCCTAACGAAACATTGACCCTATCACCGACCTATGTAATGGCCTACAAATCCACCTCTATATAAAAAGATAATGAGGAGACCCTCAAGATACACATGCAATATAACATAATACTAAGCTCATACTCTTTCTCTTTTTTATTATTTTTAAGCTCTGACTGACTTAATCATCGAAAGGTCTCCATCAGAGAACCTCTAGCAAGTGTGAACTTACTTTGCAGGTTCTTATCTGCATCCCAACACTTGAAATATCCTCCATCCTCGATCACATCAGCATCCTTCGAAGTCTTGATGCAACAGTTTGATGCTAGAGGAAGGTCTAGCAATCCAACAAAGGAGTAAGAGTATGGCGAGACGTAACAATTCCACCACTCTCACCAACAGTCTGCTCGATGAAGTCAAGATGGAGTCATCCAACCATTCACTTCGAACGGACCTATGTGACATCAATGCTCGTGATGGCCTAGTCCATCAGGTCCAGACACTGACTGACACCATCTAGCATTTACAGTAGATTGTAAAATAACAACAATCGATCTACGGTTGGTGGATCAGCATGATCTCGAGCCTTAATAGTAGGGGGTAGAGGACTGCATTGAAAATCAGAAGAGATAAGGAAACAACCAAGGAACGTTGTCAATCTCTGATGAGCTCAAACTCTCCATGACGATGCTGTCACCATATTAATGACTATGACAAATTGAAGGCTTCGATAGAACCTCTATTCCTCAGATGGAGAATGTTGAGAACTCAAGAATGCTTGACTAGTAAGTTGTGTATCCATTACTTACATGAATAAAAATTTGAACTTTTATACATGTTTATTGTTAAAGCGATCACCTGAAGAGTCCAATTAAAATTGACCATATCCAACTACAAGCAAAATCATTGAAACTAGTTGAAGGCATCTCGAGAAGGCATCTAAAATGTAAGCTCAAGACAATTAGGTCATGCCTTATCCACAAATACGTCAGGTGGAGGCCGAGGATGATAATGAAGGGGCTAATCCTCTTAGGATCCCACATAGCCACCCGACACTCTTCATCTACAAACAAGTCATCTGGAGGCTGAGTATTGCCATGGATCGACTTTAGACTAACCTAGGATGACTCATAGGGGACCTCCATAATGTCCCCACGAGATTTGGATTGAGGGGAATGCAACAACTTAGCACTGACTACAGTCCGACATTCATATAAGGCACATAAAAAAGATAATGAAGGAAAACTTTATTCTAGAAGAAGCTTATTACAAGACAACTTTCTCCGGACAAGATTCATTACAACGAAAGAAAAAAAAAGACAAGCTCGATCTATCTCCTCGGATTCAACCATCTTCCTCAAGTGCGAAGTCGAACTACGCTCATTGAGGTTCTTGACCATCTCCATTCATGAAGACCTTCCCCCTCGTTGGTCGTTGGCCCTCGATAAAGAACATTGGTGATGGAATAGCGCATCCCCTCTCAGAGTCACATCCAATCTTCTAGATATTCTTTTGAGGAGGGCTAGAAAGCTAGCTCACCATGGGGGAAGGGACTTCCCCCTAGAAAGGTCAAAAATCTTTCTTTGGAGCATAATGCTGAAGCATCCCCTGGCGGTCGTCACTTCAACTTTATCATCGGAGTAGCTGGTTTTCCACTACCTCCTGTGCCAAGCTCGGGTGCTCATCCCTTGAGGCATTCTGTGGCTAGTCGAAGGTAGGAGGCTCCCCCAGGCAGGAAAAACCATCGATGATTTCATGACGTTGGGTGAAGCTTCACCACCATGACATTATAGAAGATTATCAGAGAGATACCAGCCTCAAGCAACAAAATCCTATTTATAAAGGAGATGCACTACCTCCAATCGCCCCCTTTGGCTACACAACAGGTGTCACCATGTGAGAGGTGTTAGAGACCATGTTTCCTTTAAGTCAAGCTCTAGTCATCCTTCCCAACAAACTATCATTACTTGAGAATCACCAATATTAAATGCGTCAATCCCCTAGGCTCCTGGATAACACAAACTCTTCGATGCACAATCTTCTGAGATATCTTAGCTCCATCCAAGACCCCAAAAGATAAGTTCAGTAAGACATCGATAACAATGATGATTACAGGATATTCAGATATCAAACTGAACCCCGATGATTGGATTGGAGGATTGATCCCTTAGAGATATATCAACTCAGGTTGTGAAATCTAAAATTATGTTTGGTATAACGCCAAGGACTAGGGGATATCTGTAGGCT